>NC_084916.1:600000-900000 GCF_949316345.1 Pungitius pungitius
AGCAGGTGTGCGAGTACCCGTCAGAGGTCTCCATGCTGGCATGTACGCCCTTCCCTCACGACCAGTGGAGGATGGAGAGGCAGCAAGCAGAGGAGGTGCCGAAGGAAGAGGGTGAAGTGGAGGGAGGAGCAATTGTCTCCAAGAGCACAAGGAACGTGGGGATTACCACAGGACGGGGTCTAAGAGTGGGTCAGTGTCACCCCCTTCTCAAGAAGCACAGCGTGTGACGACTGAGATTATGGGTTCAGAATAATTCTGCCATTCATGATGTCTCACTGTGAAACAATCCATAGGTTTGGACTTTACTCCAGATGAGGTGGCATGTCCTTCCTTGAATATTATGTTGGTCACATTTTACTGCATATCTTTCCTATTGTCAGCAAATCCAAAGAAATGTCAAAAAACAACAATGAATTATTCTATTTCTTGTGAAACCAAAGTCTGATTTAGCTTCTTTCTCTGTGACATCAATGTGCCTCACTGTTGTTCTGGGTGACATGTGCTTTCATTATGAGGTACAAGGGCCTTGTGGTTTCATTTGGAGCCATTCCCACATGTCATAGATACTCAAATATAAATGTCAATTAGTTGCTTGGAAGTTCACAGCTTATTGAATAGGGATGTTTGTAGCATTGACCCCGGTCATAAAGCTTAACTTTCGCAATTTTCTACTTTGAGGCGCAAAAGCCAGTCCTATAACTGTTAGGAGAGTTAGTTTTTGGTTTTTGTCGTTTCAAAGGGATTTATTGACAATAAGAAGAATCCTGGTTTACACCAGCTTTCAATTAAACCAATTTTCTGAATTTTTCCAAATGTTGGCGCATTTGCAGTGTTTTCAAAGTCTCCAATGTGGCAAATCAAACACCTCCACGTTTGTTTTTAATGCTTAATGTGAGTTTGGTAAAATATGTCATTTTTAGAATTGAATGGAATGTTTTGGATGCATTTGAACACCCATAAATGTCTATGTTGGTCCAAATGTCAAGCAGAAGAGAAATCCTAAAGTCACATTACTTATGTTACATCTCTGTGTCTTCCAGATGAGTCTTGCCCCCGGTAGAAGCCAGTCACCTTCGCCTAAATTGCCCCTTTGACAAGATCACGAACACTTTTGAACAATAATACATGATTTATCTTTTGTTTGATTGGATTTGCTAATTATTGTATTGGTAATCATTGTGGTGTTTTTATCTAGTATCAGTATGAATGGGTCTTGTGGAAGAAATGAACATGACAGTTTGATTTCATGCAGTTGAACATAATTGTGATTAAGGTATTTCACCTGGTTTTAATTTCAGGTAAATGAACGGCTGAATGTGAATGTATGGAACATCTGATGAAAGAACCTCAGTTGTACCTTGTCAGGCAGTTACGGATTGCTTGTCTATGCAATATGAAGAAACAGTTTTAGTTCATATATTTATTAGTTTATTTTACATTAAATACCTTCTATATTGAAATCTGCCTCAGCACAGAAGAGAGATGTTTTTATCATCTGGTTTCATGTGCCTGCTGGATTTGCCCATCCAGATGATATGAAGATCAGTTTTTGGAGATATTAGATGTTTCTTCTCTGAAGCCTTTTTTGGAGAAAGCTCCTCTAAGTGGGCGTCGACCGTTGCAGGAACAGGGATGGTGCAATGTGTGCAGGACGTAGGTCACTGTCTTTTGTGGGGTTTACATGAGCATCACTGTTGGTGACAACTTGTAACAGTTAATGTGTATCGATATGAATAAATAAAGGGATTATTTTGTTATTTTGTTGGTCATGTGGAAGTGGAGAGAGCTGTGTGAGTGAAAGTCTCGAAGAGGACGTTTTCTTTTCATTAAAACGTAAGTAGTCGTCAGTTCAATTTCATCATATTACAGCTGCACTCTGACTTGTGGCTGTGCTACGTTCATGATTAAATTGGTACTCAGTGTTGTTTGTATGGAAAATCATGTTGTGATTGGTGGAAGCAAAGGAAAATGATGTGAAAATGATTTTCTATGTTGGATGAAGAAGCTAGCTAAAAGAGAATACATATCACAACTGAACTTGTCTCCTATTTCATTGGTTAATGGTACCATTTTTGTCCTTTTGTTGAACATATTCTTAATGTATGAAATATATTGAAATGAGGGGTTCATTTGGTTAAAATCAAGCTTTAAAAGGCAAATTCACCATGATATCCACAGTAGCTGTCCTGGAACTTTTAATAGTATCATGTGCTCTTCCTCAGATGGAGAATCTGAATTTACCAACCATTATATTATTCTCGGAAATGGAATCACAAGTTAGCGAGCCACTCAAGTGTGACCAGGTCCGTGTACCTTTTGATTGTCCCTTTTACCGTAAAAACCAGAAAACAAAAACTCTGGTTTCTCGTTTTTCGTTTTAAATCAAAAGCGGTAAAACGGAAGTTGTTTTCTCGTTCTTCATTTAGAGCTGTGGACGGATGCACATCTTCAAGCTAGAATTGGGTTCGGAACCACTGCAGCATGACACTGTTACAGAAAATGCATTTCCCTAAATGTAATTTAGTAGAAGAAAGGAGTGTTTGGACAGGATGTCTCCAGTGGCAGAGAGACACCTTTTACTTTTAATACACTATTAGTTGCCTTTTCAGTTTCCCATCGAGTAAGCTCCTCTATCATCACCATGGTCAAAGGTCACATTTATCCTATCCATTTATAGGAGACTGATGTTCTTTATAAAGTAGCAACCAGAAGTCCCATGTCCACAGTACAACTAGTCACTGTGTACTTCATAAATCTGGCCTTAATAAAGTGGCAAGACAAAAAGCTGCTATTGAAAGAACCATAAGAAATCCCGTTAGTTTTCCATGATCCAAGTGAGAGACACAGCAAACATGTGGAAGAAGGTCCTCTGGTCAGATGAGACCAAAACTAAACTTTTTGGCCTCAATGCCAAACGCTTCCAACAGGGAAACATGGCATCATTTCACATTCTATATTTGACCTTTTTACTAGTAGAAGAGATAAATATAACAACTGCTAACAATGTCTCCTTGTAACACCAACCAGGCGTTTGAGTCCACCTTGAAGGTAAAGTTCTGAGTAACAGCGCCGCGTGGCGGTGAGCGGCGGGACTGCACCCTACGTGCAGAAAGCCTCGCTGACGCAGCTGCCGACAGAAGCGTTTCTACGTCAGCACGTGTGCTAACTTGCAGCGTAAATTCAGTCCCCGCTACGTGAAACTTTGCACGCCCGCGTCTTGAGGGGAAGAAACAAAAGACGGCGTGGACGGATGTTTTGAAACCAGCAGCCGTCGAGCAAAGACGAATCTCATCTAGCATGGAGAAGAAGTAACTTAGTGGTGGGAGGGCCCTCGTTTCTTCTCAATTCTGACCCACCGAGTTTGCGCAGATTTGGCGAAAAGTTTGCAGAATATCACGCCCTAAGCGGGCTTGTTGTATCCCACATGCGACATTGTTTGTGAGGAAACATGATTTGGGGGAAAATCCAACCAGGAGCGTGCAGAGCATGGCTGTCTCGGGTGAGCTGTTTTCTGATGTTAGTGTTAAAGTCTGAACGGTGACATATTGTGCTGTACTCGTTGTCACAGCGTGTTGATTAAAGCAGCTGGTCATGTTTACTCGAGTCGTATATTCCCCACTTCCTACTTTGATCCGCCCTGGTGGTGCCCTGCTGTCATCGTCCAACTCCCATTAAAAGTTATTGGCATCGTGATTAGCGTTATGATTACACTCCATGAACCATGACTCGTGAATCTGTGGAGTTCACGGGGCAAGACACGGATCCATTTCACTCGGTTCTGTTCTTTGACAAACCGCTTCCTCTCCTTCCAGGCTTCCGTGAGGCAGGAGGTGTGCTTCTCCTCCTCCTCCTCCTCCTCCTCCGTGCCCCCGCAGCCGGTGCCGCCGCTGGTGCAGACCCTGCAGGGCTACCTGAGGACCCTGGAGCCCCTGCTGCCCCCGGACGAGCTCAGCCACACCCGCAGGATGGTGCACGAGTTCGGCAGCCCGGGCGGCCTCGGTGCGCGGCTGCAGAGGGGTTTGGAGAAGAGAGCCAGACACGCCAACAGCTGGGTGTGTGTCTGCGTCAGTGGTGGGATGAGTGACACGTGTTGGATTTGTTTGTGTTGGATAAATTCACAACAAACCGTAAGAAAAGCTGCAGAATTGTAGGTGTCCACACCTTCTTCTGTTATGTTACAGCAAAACATGTATTTGTATTGCGCCTCTTGAAACAAAAGTTACACAGTGCTTCACGGTAAAATCATTCAGCAAAGTGTGTCATTTCTAAGAACATTTTGTTGTGTTCTGCAAACACAACCTCCTTTTTCTTAAAGCCGAAAGGAAATCTAGAATAAATCGACTTACAATCTGCTGTCATGGGTGTTTAGGGCCAGATATCACATTTAAATTGACACATCTGCATTAAATAACTGTTGTCTTTGTGCGTGTTGACTGTCAATCATGTGTGTGTGTGTGTGTGTAGATCACACCCTGGTGGGTGCAGTGGGCCTACCTGGAGAGCAGAATGCCACTCCCTGTGCACTCAAACCCGGCCATCTCTCTGCCAAGGAGGGATTACAATGGCTGGAGGAGCCAGCTAGTGTGAGTCAGCCACAACATAAACGCACTACAGCGGCTATATACTTGATTTTCATAATCAATAACTATATTTGACAAAGTCCCATGAGTTCAGAAGACCGTTCAATGCTTTGAAGTCCAGTCCAAACCAAATCAATGTGTTTATCCGAGTGCTCTGTCTTTGTCTCCAGTCTAAACACTTGTCCAGGATGTTCCCCTTAAGCCTAATCTATAACCATGGATTTATAAAGAACTCTGGGCACAAACAAAAAACATCATTTCTTTTTTAAATTGTACATTTTGCAGCTGCCCTTACAAAGCAGCCACCGCTGCATGCGGCATGCGGCATGCGGCCAACAGCAGTCTCTCCTTCCTGACGTGGCATCGTGGCATTTGGCTGCGTTGCATAATAAAACCCGTATTTCTCCACTTAGGTTTGCATCCAAGCTGATCGCAGGGGTACTGGACTTCAAAGATAAAATCAAAACGTAAGTTTGACCCATTCATTAATATGTTAACCCTTTGTCATGTTTTAAAGGTTACTTGTTATTAGATCTTTGGTGGAAGAAGTTGTTTGACCTTTTTTACACAAGTAGTAATACCACAGCGTAAAAGTATTCTTTAGTAGTAAATTAGTGCTTATCAGCAAATGTGGTGGTGAGATGTTCAATGTATGATGACCAGATCCCTTTTGTATCTCTGTTGGGTTGAATTTAGTATTAAAAGCAAATAAAACCAGCCGTCGTCATTAGTTAGTCTTTGATAGCAACTTTTCCCCCCAGAAATCCCAAGGCCACAGTGACGTTTGAAACCTGTTCCACAGCCCCTTCCTGGTTCCTATTTAGTGCGCTTTCCTTTGACCTGGGTGGCATCTGAAAATGTGTCTGAATGGATTTGCCCAAAGTGTCTGCTACCGTATCTGTGCAGAGGTCCTCCAGCGTGTTTATGACTGTTTGATTATCTTAAGATGTGCGACAGTATGAACTCCACCCGTTGGGCTCTGAGTCCTCGTGCACACCAGACAGAAGGACATTAACTCGTATGCTCCAATGCTCATTCCCCACCACAGTTTGAATAAAAATAACATGTTTCTTTTCACTCCGTTTTATGAAAATGAATGAGTAATTCCATAATGACACCTGTCTCTCTCTCCCTGTCAGTGGGCAGCTGCCGGTGGACTACATGCGAGGGAAGCCTCTGTGCATGGAGCTCTACCCGCTCCTCTTCTCCTCCTGCAGGATCCCCGGCCCCAAACACGACTACGTGGCCCACCACGGGCGCGCCCGCCGCTCGCCGACGCACATCACGGTCGTCAGGAACTACCAGGTGGGACGTGCCGCTGATGCTGTTGGATCCTTTTTCTTTGTTGCGGAGTCCGATAACAAATAAAGCTGCACGTGGGATGTTGTGCAGTCCCACCGGTTATTGTGTAGATTTTTGCTTTGCTTCCCACTTGCGTGTTACATTTCTTAAGATACATATATATATTATATATTTGTGAAGTTAATTTGCACAAACACAACACGCGCATCAGTCTGTATCCTTTATAACCGAGGACGGTTGAGTCCAAAGCAGCACGGAAAGCGTCGCCCCTTGAGTCGTCTGCAGAGGACACATGTGACACCGGCGGCCTCCTCTCGTTCCGCTAGTTCTTCCAGTTGGAGGTTTACAACAGCGACGGCTCCCGAATGACGGAGAGTCAGATCCACGGCCAGCTGCTGAGGATCCGCTCGCAGTCCTGGAAGACGGACAAAGAGCCGATGGGCATCCTGACCAGCGAGCACCGCCACACCTGGGGGGAGGCCTACAACCGGCTGCTGAGAGGTGAGCAACGCGCTGTGTGTGTGTGTGTGTGTGTGTCTAAAGCGACCCTTTCTGCTTTAATCTGTCTTTACCGTGTGCTAGCAGTAATAATTGTTAGATATAGCAATACATCCTAAAAATACTGTTTTTCTTCTCCTATTTGGGACAGATAAACTCAACAAGGAATCGGTGCGGCTGATAGAGACGGGACTTTTCTCCTTGTGTCTGGATTCTCCTGTCATGAGGATATCTGATGAGAAGTAGGCACACACACACACACACGCACACACACACTCCTTCTCTGCCTTCTCTCATGTGAGCTGCACTCTGGTATTTCTCTGGTGTTTGCTAAATGTGACTCAACCGTGTTCAGATATCATTTTGCGGATTGTTGGCTGCAGCGTTTCGTCGACCAAAACGTACATTTGGAATTCCTCCGTTTTAAATGATGTTGGAGTTTCTACTTGTTAGCAGCTTGTTTCTTTAGACTCAGACATTCATCTTGAATAAAGTAAAAAGTATGAAAAAGCCTTTTGTACAGAAGCCTTGTCATGTGAGTAAACTAGTGGACAAATAAATGTAGTGGAGTAAAAAATACAATTTGCATGTAGTACAAGACAGTGCTCAGTTACTACACCTGATCTTGTTTTTCTTTTTTGTCATTAATTTGTTTTTTACGACCTTGATTGACAGGTATTCCAGCCGAAAGGCCGCGCAGGTTCTGCACGGAGGCGGGACGTTCTCAAACAGCGGAAACCGCTGGTTTGATAAAACGCTGCAGGTGAGCAGCTGCGATATTCCCACAGGACAACGAGAGGTTCCACGAGACAGACGGACGGACGGATACATACAGTGTTGCCTGTTGTTTGTTTGAATAGTTCGTGGTGGGCGAGGACGGCTCGTGGGGTCTCCTCTATGAAGCAGCCACAGCTGAGGGTCCGCCCATAGCAAATCTCCTGCACCATGTCCTCGAGTATTGGTGAGCTTTGAGGGTTGACGATGTCATCCTCATTACATGCTGTTCTAACTGGATTCAATACCTGTACTCCAGCAAATAGCCCAGTGATACCCACTAGTGAAGCAGCACACACAAAATAGACCTTGATAATACTAGGGTGGATATAATGGTGGTTCCTTCTTGGCTGCAGTGAGAAACCAGACCCAAAGAGAGCGCCGCTGGTCCCTCTACCGATGCCCAAGAAGCTTTACTTCCACATCGACCGAGAGATCAAGCGGGACATAGAGCACGCCAAGCAGAACCTCGACATGTACGTGTGCCCTCTTTTTCTCCTGAGCAGTGTGAATGTAGTCTCTGCAGCCTGCTCCTCACGATAAGAGAAGAATGGCCTCGCCGCGCTGTGTAAGCTCGACGTTTGCTTGAGGCTCAAAGAACAAAGCCTCAAAACCTGAATTGAACTTGGCCCAGAAAAAAGCCACAGGAGTATAAACACGTTTATCATCTCTGTTTATGTAACCTTGGTTTTATAAGTCTTTCATTGCCATACAGGTTTTTCCGACTAGTCTTTTGTGCAACATCAGCCTCCTCTCATCCAGATGCAAAGATCTAATGTGCCAATAAAGATTTCTCTTCCATGCCAAGCAAGTTGAGCTGGACGGATGTTTCTCCTGCTCAAAATACCTTGAATGAGATTTGTAGTGAAGTTATAAGTGAATATGTTGTATCAATGTATTTGTCAGCAAGTATAACTATTCAGGTGTAATTGAGTATATGACAATGAGTGCTAGATATGGTGTAAAAGAACAGGAAATACAACTTATGAACCTCAACATTGATTATTGACCTTGGGAACACGTTCTCCAGATCTCTGGACCTGCTCAGGCCACCTTTTATTACCTTCCATTCACAGAAGAAGGCCACAAAATGCGAGAAGACTAAACATTTAGTTTGACATGTCCCGCAGACTGATCAACGACCTCGACGTGAACGTGTTTAACTTCAAGAGGTTTGGTAAGGAGCTTCCCAAGCAGCACAACCTGAGCCCCAACTCCTTCATCCAGGTCGCCCTGCAGCTCGCCTACTACAGGTCTGTCCCAGCGACATCGCTGACTCCAGCTCATTCAATGCATCACGTTTTATTTCTAATGTTTGCATCACTATGAGAATCTGTTTGTTATTGTCACCTTTTTTTAGATTTAGGTTAACCTCATCTTCCCAGGAATTGCTTAGAATAAACTTAATTGTCCAATTTTAAAAACAAATTGTTTAATACATCTGCTTGATGTCATTAAAAAATAAAATGGTGCTGTTTTAATGTCAGACATTGCTTGAGGATTATCCACATTTTCTGCAGTGTGAACGCCGAATACCTAGTTTACGAAAATTTCACTGACACTTAAACCTACACAAATGAAGAAAAAGGAGGGCAATTCGTTATTGTGAGTTCTCGAATTTTGGTTATTGTAGGCGGTTTGTCTTTGAAATGAGACTTAAACTTTGGTTCTTTCTTGTTTTAAGAGTCCACGCCGAGCTCGGGCCGGCCTGTGATATCGCCTCCCAGAGGATGTTTCGAGGAGGGAGGACAGAATACATCCGCTCGCCCACAAATGAAACACTAAAGTTCATTCTTGCCTTCGGGGATCCGTCCGTAACGGTGAGAAGCGCCAGTGAATCGTTCCACTGTGGCTCTCAGGTGGTTCCATAGCGAAGATAAATGTAATCCTTGTGGCTTTCTTTTCCTGTGTTGCAGCGAGAGGCAAAGCTCGAGTTGTTCCGAGAAGCCGTCAATGCCTACTCGGCTCTGACCCTGAAGGTAAACGTCAGGTCAACCTCACCGTCTGTTATTCATCCACACCTCTCTGAATCGGTCTCCTTACCGCCTCCGTTCAGGTACTTGAGGGACACGGCGTTGACCTCCACCTGCTGGGGCTCAAGCTGCAGGCCATCGAGGAGGGACTGAGCATCCCCAAAATCTTCATGGACACAGCGTACGGCCTCGCAACTCACTGGAAACTTCGAACGGGACAGGTGTGTCTCTGTGGGACCGAGTGTGTCTCTGTGGGACCGAGTGTGTCTCTGTGGGACCGAGTGTGTCTCTGTGGGACCGAGTGTGTCTCTGTGGGACCGAGTGTGTTGCACAGAAAGTTGTAGCAGGACAGGAAGTGGGCATTTTGTGTTCATTTATTTAAGTAAACAGGAATCTGCAGTTTCCACCTGTGTAGTGCTGCTCCTGCTTTTGACCGACAAAACACAGGTTGGAAGTTTTTTTTATTTTGCTTAATACCATTCCGTATACAATTCTGTCTTTGACAGCAGAAGCTCATTTGTTTTTTATGGTCCTTGTTTCACATTTAGTCGGATCCATTTCATAAAGTAGCTAGCCGCTGTATTAAATGTGAGTTGATGATTCATTCCGCTTCACAACCATTTAATTTCCACAACCCGCGGCCCACCCCAACCCCCAAAGCTTCAACCAAGGGGGAACACTGATTCATTCGTGTTTGGTCCATGAAATCTCCCAACTCTTTTTATTTTATGTCCATTACACCTTCTCTTAGCCCAAACTTAGATATTCAAAGGCATGTCTAAGCCAAAAAATACATGGACTTTATTATTATATATTATTATAATAAAAAGCAGGAAATCTTCACATGGGTGGAATAGCAAATGTTTGATACCATGGAAATCATTGTTGTAATATTGTTTTATGCCATATTCTTAACTCATTTGAGCATGTGTAACTTTCTCTCGAAACCTTTGCTCGTTTTAATTCTCCCCCTCAACCCTTCAGGTGCCAGCGAACACGGACAGCGTGATGTGCTTTGGGCCCCTCGTTCCCGACGGTTACGCCATTTGCTACAACCCCCAGGCCGACCACGTCCACTTCTCCATCACCGCCTTCAACTGCTGCGAGGAGACGAACGCAGAAACGTTAGGCCTCACCCTGAAGGACACGTTGTGTCAGCTACAGGAGCTACTGCAGCCTACTGTGTAGCGCTGCTCCTGCAGAACGGCCAGCAGGGTGAACCCATTCCTCCACATTTGGGAAAAATAGGCGTTATTGTCTCAACACGACATTTTGTAGATGTTGTGTTGAGGTGTTGGTGTTTTTCTGTGCATGTAGCACTTCACTAGAGCAATTAAATCTGAGCAAGTTTTCAAGACTGGACATGCGTCTGTATGGTGCTTTTGTTCTTTCTTTCTTTTGTGAGGATTTTGATCGAGCTATAAATCCCTTTCCTTTTACAGCATGAGCTGAGCAGGCACTCTGTATTATATTAGCCACGCTATATGCAACATTTGTCTGTGAAAGCCCAACAAAGTCAACTCGACACTCTCATTAATCAAAACAAGCCAAAGCGTTTGTGTTGTAACTGACTACACTCCTTTACAATCTAAGGGATCAACTCGTACCCTAAACTGATGATGCACACGTTTCTTGTTCACTGCTATCCGTCCATCGACAATTGTTTTTGGAAACCATTGATTGTGGTTGTCTGTTTGAAGTGGGGGGGGGCTTTTGTCTCTTTCCAGTGGAGCAACCGTAACTTCTGAATGTACTTACTGTTTGTTGAAATTAATTTGAGGCTTTTGATTGTGTGTCTGCACGGACTGGTTATTAAAACCTGCTTTCACGTGATTGCTGGTTTGAGTGCTCTGTGTGTGTGTGTCTGTGTGTGTGTGCGTGTGTGTCACAGGGATTGGCAACAGGAGAGGTTTGTTCCTCATGTCTAGCGTGCACGTGCACTGGCATCCCAAGTTAACGTATTTTAGCTATGCTGAGCACACTAAGTTCTGAACATTTACTCCTCTCCCATCTATCTGAGACAGCCAGCATTGCAAGATGGCACAATTACAGTGTGTTCTATATCTCTAACCACTTCAATGATTTATTGACAGCCTTTAGTATATTTAGTTTACATATTTATTACTTCCTTCTGCTTTATGAATCATTGGACTGGCTACATAGATGCATTAAAATTACATAAAAAGTAATTGACTGGACAAAAAAGAATCTATATGAACCTTATTACACTGCAGTGTACATGTTTATGGCCATTGTGGTTGTGCAATATGTTCTGTGTGTCTCTGCTGCTGATTGGATGAGCTGAAAGCGGAAATGACGCAACCGCTGGCGTTCACACGCTTAACTTAACCGGAACAAACAAAAGACACCAAAGCAAAGCGCAGCAGCAGCTGTTCCAATGCTTTCGCACAATTGTTTAAGTGATAAAACGAGATGATTTAACGGGCAACAAGGAGCGGACTTCTGGATCCAGGCTTGGAAAAAGAAATGAAGATGACCGCAAAACATTAGATAAACATTCAGATTTTATGTTTTTATATCATTTTAAAGGGATATATTTGCTTCACTAGGCCGTTTGGTGTTTTCTTTTAATTGACTTGAGTTACAATGAAGGGCTTCCTTTCCGCTTTTTTGAGCCGGAGGGAGAGGCGCTGCAGCGGCTCGGCCGGGCTGGTGTATCCGCTCCTCGGTGCGTGTCTCTGGGCTGCGGTGATCGGCTACAAGCCGGTGGTTATTGTCCACGGGTTGTTCGACAGCTCGGGAGATTTTATAGATCTACAGGGGTTTATCAACGAGGTGAGTGGTCGTGACAAAAAAACCCGATTCGACGTTGTTCTCTTGTTGATTTTGTGGAGGGAAGTATACATTTCAGAGTTGACCTTATGCAATGTATACTTCAGGCCTTACTGGTTATATCACCACATGAGCGAGGCGGACCTGCGTCAACTTTTATCACAATGATAGTCTGGTGTTTCCATTGGGAAGTAAATGTACTTTATTTAGTGCATGCACTGCACCCATTTTCTCCATAGTTTGTGTATGGAAATTGCCAGGATATTATCAGCGTAGTTCTGGTAGATTAAATCAGTGACATAATTTCAAAATGCACAGTGAAATGTGCCCTGTGCTACTTCTGTTCACGCACCCTTTCACAAAGGCACTCAATCTAAGATCGTATTTGGAATAAGTTGGTTGAGTTGAAGAAGGGGGTAAAGACTCCTTTAACCGACATTAAGTTCCTCTTTTTCATGCCTAGAAAGTTGATGTCTGAAACCAGAATATTTTTGAAAGAATATGAAAAAAGATGAAAAGAATAGAAAGCAGAAATGTACAACAACGTTTCAGTTTGTCTTTCTTAACCAAACAGCTGAAAGATTAATACTCTTATTTAAAGCACGTCCTCATCAGCTAGCTGCTAAAAACCCTGTTGACTTTTTCAGATACAGTATGTTCGTTTCGCTTCTGTTGCTTTTAAAGCGGAGGACAACTTGTTCTTGTTCATGTTCAATGCTTCATGCATCAATAATGGAAATGCATTCCTTGGAGAAAGTTCCTCCCCACACGCCTATTACACCCTGTTTTGTCTTTCTCCTGCAGTCTCATCCTGGAACAAATGTCACAGTCATCAACTTATTTGACAGAAGTGCCAGCCTGCAGCCCTTGTGGAAGCAGGTGGAGGGATTCAAGGAAGCCATCTACCCGATAATGCAAAATGCAGAAGATGGGGTCCACTTTATCTGCTACTCTCAAGGTCTGCGTGCATTTGTGAAAAGAGACTTCAATTGTAGATTTGCTTTAGGCTATAAAACATGCCTGGTCTGTCATTCTTGGAATGACTGACCTCATTTGCAATTATTCTTTTATCTAATACAGTGGGGCTTTGTTGGATTTCCTGTTGGATTTATTCACTGAGTTGATATTTCTGCAAATTTCCAGCCTGCAGCTTGTATTTCAAACTATTAAAGTTCCAGTCCGCATCAATCCAAGAACCGTGGATAACTTTAAAATTAGTTTCTAAGTGTTTTTACAGATTCAAGGTAATTCTATGAAGACAAACTGAAACTGATTTTCAGAAACACGAATAAGAAAAAGGAAGAAATTATGTCTAGTTTGATTAGAGCTGAAAGGAAATTCATTTCAGGATTTTATTACTCAAAGCAAAATGCCTCATTCTATTGATTAGTTAATTTAAACTATTTCGTTTTTTGACTTTTTGTCAAAAGGAGTCAAATGTTTTCTGCTGACATTCCAACAGGGGGGCTGGTGTGCAGAGGAATCCTCTCCACTCTCTCTGACCACAACGTCCAATCTTTCATCTCTCTGTCCTCCCCTCAGGCCGGGCAGTATGGAGGTGGGTTCAATTAAAAAAGCTCTATATGTGATGCTTTAAATGTGGCTAAAGCACCTTTCATTAAGATTTACTTTAGATCAATATATCAAATCACACCGTGGAAGGGGTGGAAACTCCCAGTAGGTGTTGGTAGATAAAACAGAGCTATGAATAAGATGAATGTTGGTAATTGCTGGATGTATGAATAACTATTGATTGCCTACCAGCTCACAATTTCAACTTGAAAGTTGGTCACATGTCAGGGTTCGATTCACCTCGTGTGGCCAAGTGGCCTAAACATCATGGCAAGGACTGGTTGTGTCTCATAAGCATGTGCTTCGTCCTGCTCTTTGTCTCCTCAGACACGGACTACTTGAGGTACCTCTTCCCACAGTTTATGAAGTCCAACCTCTTCCACCTCTGCTACACTGCAGTAGGCCAGAGGATCTCCATCTGCAACTACTGGAACGGTGAGAATAATTCAATGGGTTAAATACACTCTCTCCAACACAAGATTTTGTAAAGGAAGGTGTTTCATGCTGGTTGTGTGTCCTCCTCCAGACCCCCACCACAAAGACATCTATGTGAACAGCAGTGACTATTTGGCTCTGCTCAACAGCGAGAGACACAACCCGAACTCAACAGGTCGGCACATTCCTCCAGGATAAAACGCATCCATGAGTCCGATGAATGTAACCATGAAAGCGGGATTGTCTTATTGATTCCACAGTGACGGAAATATCAATAAGGACGAGGAGCTTCTTGTACTTTTTGTTTTTCAGCTGGTCGTCAGGAAAACTGATTTAATAGGGGAAAATATTTTCTAAAATATGCTCTTTGTTCTAATTTAGTCACTTTAAAAACTAGTCGAGTTTTAACATTGGAATTACATATGTTCATAATCTATGAGACCGGAATATATCGTACAACAACGTATATGGGTTTCATCCAAAGAGTTTAAACCATTTAGGAAGAAGTAGGCTTTGGGAATTCATCAGGTATTTCAAACTTAGCCGATGAGCTATGATACTAAAATGATCCAAGTGGGGCAATTCATAGGTTACAGCCGCACACAGATTGCGAGGTAAGAAAATACCAAAGTATTTAAATAAATAATACAACATTTTAAAAATGAGAATGGGGGGCCTGGTAAGAATGCCATATACGTCAAATCTTTTGCCTCACTTTTTGGTTGCAATATATTATTACAGGCATTCCTAAAGAAGTTTAATTAAAGTCATTTCATTTTGTATCTCAGAGTGGAAGAACAACTTCCTCAAAATCAAAAAGCTGGTTTTGATCGGAGGACCCGACGATGGCGTCATCACGCCCTGGCAGTCGAGGTGAGTTCACCATGTCTTACCCTTTTCATCTGTAAATGTAAAGATATACACCAATATTTTAGGATAATCTATACGGGACGTGAGATTTTTCAGTGTCAAAATCAGGTTGTTATTCCTCTGCCAAAACCCTGCTGAAAGCAACTCAACTTTTTGAGATTAGTATTTCATCTGCTACAGTCACGTGATTATTTTTTTCAAGATCACTTTGATTAAAACACAATGCGTTTTCTCCTTCTGATAGCATTCTCTTTTGGGTGTAATATCAAAGGTTTTTACGCTCAGTTCACACATTATTCCTTCTGGCTGGTCAGATGAGACTCATGTGATGCTCACACGTTATAACACTTCTGTTTCTCCCCCGATTTGTAGTCATTTTGGATTTTATGACGACAACGAGACTGTTGTTGAGATTCAGCATCAAGACGTGAGTGGAAATCACACAACAGACACACACGCATGCAATACTGCTTTTAGTTTAATAGAGTGCCCTCTGTGATCATTACTTATACTTTCATATTATTTCATGAGACACCAAAATGACAGAAGATTTTCAGCATGCTATGCTTATATGGCCTTCTTTTAGAATGTAAAAAGGGTTCAAACATGAAGGACAGGAGCCTCATTTCCTTTATTTTTCTTCCCGTTTCAGTTGTATTTAAGAGATGTTTTCGGTCTGAAGACGCTGGCAGCTCGTGGAGATCTGATCATTTGCTCTGTTCCCGGCGTCGAACACGTGTTTTGGCACAAGAATGCGACGGTGTTCCACTTGTGCATGGAGAAATGGCTGGTGTAGAGCCAAGCTCTTCAGGACACACTCAAGCAGATACACACACACACCATTACACACCCTGCAGTTTTATCAGCCCTTAACTTTGTAAGCGTACTCTTACAGTTAGAAATGACCTGGTAATGGTACTCTCTGCTCGGGAGTTTTATGTTGACGCATCTTGTTTTGTATGTTTATCCTAGTAAATACTTTAAAGGGAATAGTTTTATATTTTCTGAAGTAAACTGATTTGCTTTCTTGCAGAGAATTAGAACTGATACCAAAATCATGACTCCACTATATGGTATTAGGCTACAACTAGCAGCCGGGTATCTTCGCTGCGTATTAAGACTGGAAATCGATGGCTCGGTCCAAAGCTGACAAAACCCACCGACCAGCACCTCATAAGTGTCACCAACGTGAGCTCAGTGCCAGACAACCAGGGGAAACTCCAGGGAACGATGGCGCTCGCAGTCAGGAAACACAACACCATTAAAGCAACCAAATCCATCAAACAAACACGATATCACGTGTCAGCTGGTGTACTTTACAGATGCTGGTCGACTGGTTTTATACCTTTTTGGACAGAGTTGGTTTTTCCACCTATTGCTGGTGTGTGTGTGCTGACTGTAGGTTAACATTTCTTGTACAGACATTAAAGTGTTATTGATCTTCTTTATTTGGCAAAAAACGAATTAGTGTATTTTTAAAAACTGCTCCTTTTTAATGATCTCTTAAGCCGTGTTGCTTCTGTTGGACACATCCATCACTCTTTTGTACGTGAGCTGTCGATTCTTTCTTAGAAAATAAGCGCAAGGCGCCAACTGTCAGAAGCAACAAATGTATATAAACTTGTTAAGTTTAACTAGGTTTATTTTAATGCAGTGAGCAATGGTATAGCACATTATATATTTAACAGAGCAATCCAGCAATTTGGCATTGATTTTTAGTAAAGTATAGGGACTTGAGAGAAAGAAAACGGTCAAAAGTCTTTGTAGCAGCAACTGAAGACAAGACATTTTAGTGTTTTTACAGGGATTGTTATTGCGCTTTATAAAGATAGATGGTGTCTCTTTTTAATTTGCATGAAAATGATGCCAACATCCATACAGTATTCATCATTTGTGTGTTTGGTGGCGCATCGAAACCCAACGCAATACAAGTGCCTGAGCGAGGTTGGGTCATCGAGACTTCATGTACAGATTCACTGCCCTGCTCATTGTCTTATGACGTCATTTATATGTTGTTTATCCCAGGGGCGTCACGTCTTTCAGTGTGTACATCAGATCATGAATGTTACGTTTATTATCATTTTCCTCCAGTGCTTTGCCGCTTTAGTAAATTGAGCCTTAAGGTCTCCCGTCATGCCTCAGTGTTTCGTGTCCCGTGCCGAAGTGCTACGACGCTCTGCCTTTAGTGATGGTGCTAAAAATAATGAGAGAGAGGGGTCGCTGGAGAGTGGCAGTGTTATATTAGTGTTTAGTTGTCAACCAGAATGTTGTATGTGGCGCTCTTTTCCTCCCTCTGCGTTTAGATATCTCAGGCATTATCCTTCATGTTTGTCCATTTGTTGGAAAAGGGTTTGAATCCTTTGTTGCATTTTGTTGATGTTGATATTTCTTAAACGAAGAAAAGGAATGGAAATACGTAACCAAATTTAAATAAGGGGAAAATGATGATGGGATGATTTTAACTGTTTTGAGTTTTTATATTTGTTCCATCCTTTGTTTTGTGTGCTTGTACACATTAATCAATCTAACTTTGGATTTAAGGGATATTCTCTGTTTAGTTCTCTTCCCATAAAAGTTAAATGTATTGATGGACATTTTTCTAAAAACAAAAACTACTATTTAGATTCTTACGATTTCTACAGTCTATAGTTGCATATGAAAATCTGTCAAACGTGTTCCTCAATAAAATTCCTCAATAAAAGATCGTTTTAAACATTGTTTTTTGTCAGAATTTTTTGAAAGCCATTGTTTTTGTCTATTTGTAAACTCTCTAACACCTCGTAATAATTGAACAAACTAGCACATGGATAAATAAACTGAAAGTACAACTCTGAGTACCATTAAACATCAAAATCACATTTTTGAAGGTAATTGGTAAATATATTTGAAAACATCTGTAGGTTTGTATTTTCAATATACGTACAATTTAATCCTCTGATTTTTCAACCAAAATGATCAATATGAGACTTTTATTTTGGTATGTTTGAATTAATTCCTTTATTGGTTACAAATTCGATTTTGTAAATGTACATTAATGGTATTTGACAACGATTCAAATATCAGAATGTAATGTAACTATAGACGTTTTTGGGGATATTGATGGGATACTTATCAAAATGTATTTCATGATTTTATAATACATAATTAATACCCTATAATTTAATATATTTGTTAGATTTTACATCTCAAATATCTATTTTTAATTAATCATTATTTGCACAGTGAACTCACCGAATTATAAGATATATAATAATTATAAGTAGAAAATGTCCAAAGTATTTTTTCACATTGTAGGTATTCTACCATGCAGAATTCATACGTCAGAGTCATTCTAAAATAAATGACTGCAATTCCCTGCATGCATCGCGCCCGGAAGTAACCTGCCATTTTCCGGATATCTGCACGCGGCGCCTGGAAAAGGCCCTTTTCCGTCTCAGAGAAGTGTGGTACACAACGGCAGACACAAGTGAGTGAAAAATTACGTTTTTACGCGCCTAATGTGTCCTGAAAAACAGTATTCGCAGATATTTAGAATCAATACTAACCCGCGGTCCCCGATAGACTAGGACAAAAAGCCCAAGTTTACCGTAATGTTGTTTTATTTCTACTATGAGTTTTCCGGCGAGCGCCACGGCGCGGAGTGTTAGCATGTGGCTAGCTTACAAGTACATGTGGATGCGGCATGTTAATCACCGACGTCGATAGATCTCAAACTCCGTGCCTTATTCCGCTGTATCTAGCAAACGTTTAGTACCAATTGTTTTGTTATTATGGTATAAAACACGGCCTCAACAATGAATGTAAATTATAACGTTAACCATGCTAGCTTGTCATCTGACGGCTAACATTACGTTAGGTTGTAGGAGCAGGCTTCAGCTCGGGCCCTGCTACCAAAGTATTTCACCTATGTTTTGGCATTACATTTACTCATAATTTAGCTTAATCATCAATGAACGTTTTTTAAGTAATATAATTAAATGATATAAAGTAACAGTGCAATCTAACGATAATTGTCTATCGATCTGAAAGTTACGTTAGGTATTACGCCTGTTTTAATGGTATTTTATCATAATTTCCATACCATTTCCAATTTTTCCTCTAAACTTTAATCGTTTCAGTACTGATGCTTGTCATAAACGACGAACAAGAAACAGATTTGCATACTAGACAATGTTGCTGTGATGTGCTTTGCCTCTGGCTTGAATTGACCACCTCTCGTGTGTCCTCAGTGACTGAGTGGGAGACTGCCCCAGCCGTGGCCGAGTCACCGGAGATCAAACTCTTTGGCAAGTGGAGCACTGATGATGTTCAGATCAATGACATCTCTCTGCAGGTAAGAGGCAGTTTCTAGAATTCTTTTAATTTCAATAAATGAAGCTATCACCTGAAATAACAATTTTGTGCACTAAGCGAGGCTAGAGTCACGCTTGGACATGTCCCATTGTGCTGGTGTGCTAGAGTGCTCGCAGAGTAAATGTCTTTGCTTATTCATTGGCTGTAGTCTGTTGTGACCCAGTCAATCACCAACTGAGACACATTAACCCTTCATGCATGCAGAACTTCCAACAGTGCTGGGTTTAAAGCCATATAACCATGTTTATATCGCTCAATGTTCACAACAGGATTACATTGCTGTAAAAGAGAAGTACGCCAAGTACCTGCCACACTCTGGAGGGCGTTATGCCGCCAAACGTTTCCGCAAGGCCCAGTGCCCCATCGTGGAGCGTCTGACCAACTCCATGATGATGCACGGCCGCAACAACGGCAAGAAGCTGATGACCGTGCGTATCGTCAAGCACGCCTTCGAGATCATCCACCTGCTCACTGGAGAGGTATCTACCGCTAACCTTCCCAACTGTTAAGTGTGTGCAGCACAATTACACCATAAGTTAATGTATTCTGTTCCACAGTACATTCAACTTATGTCCAAATAAGTCTATACAGATAAGACAGTTGTATTCTTCTCTCAGTGCTTAATAGCAGGTAACATGGTGCATGTGCAGAGACAACTCTGATTGTTTAATGGAATGGGAGGCGGAAAATACGCATGAGACTGAACTTACTGTACTGTTAGTAATTACAATTGGTTAATGGAATCTGTAATAATAGTTGTATCAAAGTAAAAAAAAATGTGTAATGTCCCTGTTACTACCTAAATATTCTCATTAGCTGTAATACGGTATGTCTTCCAATTAACACTAAGGCAGTTTCTAGGATTTCTATACGGTTTAATTTGCCAGCTGAAACAACTATTTTGTGCACTAAGCGAGGCTAGAGTCACGCTTGGACACGTCCCATTGTCCCGGTGTGCTAGAGTGCTCGTAGAGAAAACATCTTTGCTTATTCATTGGCTGTAGTCTGTTGTGACCCAGTCAATCACCAACTCAGATACATTACTCTACTAGCGCCAATTTAGTAAAAAGGACACCAAAAATAAAGCAGAACCGTAAACACATTTACTGGTACTGACACGTTTTAGTTTCCATGTATATCTGTCTTGATGTTGCCACAGGTTGGTCATACTATTTTAAATTTTGTTCCCAGAATCCCCTCCAGGTCTTGGTGAATGCCATCATCAACAGTGGTCCCCGTGAGGACTCCACCCGTATTGGTCGTGCTGGTACCGTCAGGAGGCAGGCTGTGGATGTGTCACCCCTCCGCAGAGTCAACCAGGTAACCCATTCATTTAATTTCCCTCAACTATCAAGTTAATATTTAAGTGAAAGCTGCTTTATTCTTAGCGGTATAGTTTGTATTAAGCGAGGCTAGAGTCTCGCTTGGACACGTCCCATTGTCCTGGTGTGCTAGAGTGCTCGTAGAGGAAATGTCTTTGCTTATTCATTGGCTGTAGTCTGTTGTGAGCCAGTCAATCACCAACTGAGACACATTACTCTACTCGCAGCCAGCGTTTACGTCACCAATGTTTTGCTCCTGTGTCTTGTAGGCCATCTGGCTGCTGTGCACCGGAGCAAGAGAAGCTGCATTCAGGAACATCAAGACCATTGCTGAATGCCTGGCTGATGAGCTGATCAATGCTGCAAAGGTAACATTTTACCCACTGATGTTCAAAAGTGCACATTACCTTTCTGTCATAGACACTCATGGTGAATGATTTGTCATTTCAGGGTTCATCTAACTCTTATGCTATCAAGAAGAAAGATGAGTTGGAGAGAGTTGCCAAGTCCAACCGTTAAAATGTTTGCTTTCTAACAAATAAATTTGAAGAAATATCTTGTTTGTCCTTGTGTTTTATATCACCCAGTCACTTAGTAATTGTTTACCTGACCATGTCGTGGTTGTAGTAAAAGTTCCTTTTAGCAGTCAACTTTATCAATGATCAAGTGATTCAACATAGCAATAAAAGTCAGAATGATATTTATTAAATTAGATGCCTCACCATTAGGGGCCAGCTTATATTCACTCTTGCTAGACATTGGATTATATTGTCATAAAGGCATGCAAGTTACCACCAATAAATCAATACAAGAATTGTATGCAGTGACAAGTGTTTCTTTATGATCCCCAGTCACCCCACCATGAATATGTAAACACGCCATAGCAACAGAAGGTCAGAAGTAAGTGAGCTTTCTGTTGATGAGGAGGCACAACGAGGACAGAGACCCTCCCAGTTTGGAGGCCTCGCTGCAGGCTGTAGGCAGGAGGGTGTAGTCCTGCAGCTTCTGGAAAGCCTGCAGAGGGAGGAAATGACTTCAGTCTCATGGAAAATGATCTGTTTTTAATACCAGTTCTATGGCAAAACAATGGAGATTTCCAGTGTTTGATTTGCTTGATTCTTTTTTCAAATGAATTACAATTTTAAAGTTAAAAGGTCAATACTGAACACATTCCATTTCAGAAGTAAAACCTGCACTTTATACTAATGTTAAAATGTTACACAATTAGGAAATTGACAACCATCTGGTGTACGTTAACTCGGTATTGAGGAAACAAAACTAATAAAATTTAAGGTCTCTTAACCTCCTCCCCACATTTGTAACAGTCATGGTTTGCACTTCAATGACACCATTTGTGGCTGTTGGAAAGCGGTATGAAATATTTTGTATTGACAGATGGACTAAACAAAAGGAAACTGCTATTGTGGAACCAGGAGCCAATGTTTCCGACTCCAGTGCCCCAGCTTTAAGGTAGTGCAACATTAAAATGCCAGCAATACAATAAAATAAATTGATCATAACCCTTTAATCGAACCTCAGGGCCCGAATACATTAGTTTTTTTTGTAACTCCTCCGCTGTACTCACAGAGATGCTCTCAGAGGAACATTCCTCTGCAGGCCGGTGCAGCAGGAAGTCCAGTTTAGAGGGACCTTTGATGTAGATGCAGTTTGCTGCAGATTCGTCTGGAACTGTGAGCACTTCATAGTGGTGATCGGTCAGCTGTTCCATCATCTGGGGAGGGGGAAAACATGCATTTATTACACACAATGCACCACACCCAGCATTACACAGACGGAGCATTAGTGCCATTATTAATATGATCCTTCAACAACTAACCCTTGAACCAAAAGGTCTGTCATGGGACAGTTTACATTTAGGATACGCTTCTCCTCCAGAGCATCATATAGTTCAAGCTGAGATTTCTAGTTACTTTAAATTTAAATTAACATAAGTTAATGTATAATACTTTACTAATTTCTAATTACTTTCAGCTCAAAGGGATCTTAAGACAGAGGAGATTCCATCAATGTAATGGAACATTATATTCAAGTGTTTAATCCCCCGCCTCCGTCCTGAATCAATTGTTGGCCCACACTGCATGCTGCAATATGCTGGGCCGCAAAGGTTAGATCCGATGTGTCCCCCAAATTGGCTCCTGGAGAGATCGGAGTCTCCGGAATGGGACACCCAAACCACAGCGGAAGTGACAAATGAGTCTAAGGATGCAGCCTAGCGACTTAGAGACACAGCTGATGGAAGATTTAAAATATGCCCGACAGCCTATATTGAACAGGAATTTCCCAAATCTAATTCTTTTGAATAATGAGTTTTATAACAATATATCTAAAATATTAAAATCTGCTGAGGGTCTTTTGCTTTAACTTGTCCCTTTGGGAAGTTTTGTACATTGTAGAGTGGCTACGGTTTTAATGACGTTATCATGGACCCTTACCCGGAGTGTCTTCTTGGCCCCTTCACTGTTGCTGATGATGATGGTCTCTGGGCCTCCCATGGAGCAGATGTTTCTCAGTCGGGCACCACCACAGACGGGGACGGTAGACACGGCAAAGTCCTGAACCGACAAAGGTTAAAAGCTAATTCAAATCACACTGTCCTTCCAAGTGGATTTGACGTCATCAAGTCAATGGTAAAGCACACGTTTTACAAATAACCTCCATTCAAGTGCCACACTTCTACCACTGTAGTTTATTTTTAAATGAGTAGCAGCAGCAGTTGACCCCTCTTGGTCTGAATAATCCTAAAAGACTAAACCTGGCTACCCCTTTGTTACAATGATAAATGCACTGCTGTAAGTATGCAACTACATTAATTTGCTCTCCTGTGACAATTAGTCTTGTCGTGCATCCCAGTCGCACCATAGGAGGACTCCCACCTACCCCAGTTCATACCAGACATAAATGTGCAAAGTACCTGCCTGCGCTTCAGGAGTAGGAGAAGTGCACTTAAGTGGATGAATCAATAAAAACGAGTTGGGGAGGAGGGGGGGCTCACATGGAGCCTTGGGGGCCCGCCGTGTGGTCTCATTTTATTTGGACAAATGAGCGGCCTCATCGTTTAGACTACAATTCCCCAAATGCAACAGCAAATTGCCACCTGAATAGTTTTTATGGAGGACCATCGGTCATCGTCTTTTTGCACTGGCCAAAAAAAAACTAACTACCGATGTTGATTGGCAGTTCCCCCTCATCACCCTGTCAATCATTCACCACCCAACAAAGTTTACGCTGCGTTCGCTTTCTCGAATTCAGTCACCTTGAAAGTGTCGGCGAGGACTTCGGCCCCCCTGTGGTTGGTGTGGGACGAGATGCCGACGAAAAACTCCTTTCCTGTGAAGAGGACGTCGCAGCCCTCCAGCGTGGCCCCTCCAGAGTCTCCCATCTCCACCACCGTCAGATTCAGCTCGGACACCACCTTCCTGACTGCCTCCACCTGGGGGGTTGGGGAGTAAAGAGGAGTCATTACACGACTTTATCCATGTGTCAACATAGTTTTCCATATGTTGTTTGTGCCACATTCTGTAAAAGAAAAACTAGAGATAATGGCTGGACATGTTGACAATTTCCATCAGTTCCTCATCAATGAAGTACCAATTAATAATAAGCATATGTATCATTTAAAATTCTGTTCATATGGTCATGATATAATTATAGTGACCCATTGGTATGGATCCATTTCTTTTTTAAAGGGTTAAAATTCTACCCTCAAGTCTCCCTCTGAAGGGCCAAAGACAGCGTTTGCTAACAATGAAACGTAAAATACCAAAACAAATAGCAACGGCTTCCTGCCCTTCAGCAGACAAAGACAGATTAAGGGCATTGTCAGAGGATTAGGGTGCTGAATTTAAGCCCTTCTCTGGTCCACTGTTACCTCGCTGCGTCTCTGCTGTTTGAAGGGCCTGGTGATGAGCGCCGTGTCTCCCTGGATGACGGCCACGTCCTCGATCCTCCAGCTCTCCGGCAGCTCGGGGTCAGCGGGGATCTCGATCAGCTGCAGGCCCACCTTCTGTCTCAGGGCCCCCGTCAGGCAGCCGAACTGACGCTGCGCTTTGGCCAGGTCCACCGAGGTCTCCCCAGTCTCTTTCCCAAAGGTGTCTGGGACGCCCCGCACCACGGCGTGGGTGAAGCGGCCGTATGGACACATGTTTGCCATGACGTCGATGGACGTATGACGGCCGTTCTACGAGTGGCAGCAAGTACTGGTCTTTTGCCAGAAGTAACAAAAAGATGTTTCGTTATCCACTTTTTTCAGAGTGGCGACAGCTTCAGCACGGATTGAGCTAATGCTGGATCAGGATGTCCATAAGGAACGTGGAAAGCATCTTCACTCCAGTCTCTGCTTTTATTCCAGTGCTGGTGCCTCTGCCAGGAAGTGGAAAGAAAAGATTTGAGCTGGAGAGTCACTAAATGAAAGCCAGCACAATGTAACAAATCATTAAATTTGGGGTACAAATATTTGATATTATTATTAGTGAGACTAACATGAAGCACAGCCCTAATGATTTGTAACACAAAACGGTGATAGTTTGTAAGAGGAGACGTTCTGCTGGATTCTAAAGAGATGGCACAGCAGAAAGCAGACACAAATCCGCATTGTCCAAGGCGGGATGAGCCACACTTCAATATGCTGCAAAGCCGGTCCATGTTTGGGCAGTGTGTCCGAGTTGGGACAATCGGTCCCTGCAGCTCACAGCGTCCCCCGCTGAGAGGCTTCCACACAGGATGCCTTTAAAACCCCAAAACCCCAATCAGGACTCACGCAACACGTGCTGGGCTTTGGTGGCCAGTTGCTTTGGTTGTAAAAAAGGCACCACGAAGAGCTTTTATTAAAAAGGAGTATTTCCTTGCACGTTCAGGCCATGAAATCATTTTAACAGGACGTTTTTTTGGGGGGTGGGGGGGGGGGGGGGGTAGTCTGTAGTTGGTGCACTATTGTGTGTATGCTTTTAACTGCGCAATAATGAGTTCCCCAGCTGCAACAAGGAACGTGGATGGGCGAGCCGCCCTGCAGCTCACGGCTCACTCCCAAGTTGTGAGGATGCTTCCACGTCTTTCTAAAGCGGAAACTATGCCTGACGCGCCGAGAAGTTTGAACAAATAGCTTTAAAATTGTGGAATAGGGTCTTACCTGACAGTCGGATTTAATTTCCAAACCAGCCTGCCAGTTCCCGTTATTCTTCCGTTGTCTTTCTCCACGGACAAACTAACTAAGCTTCATTTAAAGTAAGATCACCGGCTGGGAATATGAGCATTTCCGGCCAAGCTTTTCAAATTAAGTGACCACAAGGTACCCGTAGTTTTGATCTACGTTGTGTCGTCTCAACTGCCATACTTTTCTTTATCAAATCGCACCCCTACGTTTATTTGAACTCATGCACAGTGGTTTCTAAGCCAAAGAGGAAAGCGTTGCATGTATACGCACACTTTCTGGGGACCGTCATGCTCTTATTTCTTAAAGCAAAACCGCGCGTTCCCCGGTCAACTTTACGCATTTAAGGTTAATTTGACACAGCCCTCGCTCCCTGTCATCCAATCACCCCCCTCCCCCATCGTCCTTCTGAAGTCACTCGAGGTTCATTTGAGTATTTCATTGGTTGTCAATGATGTTGAATGCAGCTGAACATCAGAGTAACGGAGAGAACAACGTACCACGTTCAGAGTCAAATGTCTAACATGCGTTTTTGATACCGAGTTTTAATAGTATACGATGACAATAATAACAATATAGGATTACAAAAATGGCATAGTAAAAGAAAATATGATATACAAATGTAATTTTGGTTCGCATGAATACATATAAAATATAAACATTTTACAAGACAAATTCGAGTTCAAGTTAGGCATTACAGCCCAACCAATGAAATGCCTCATTTTGCCACATTAAACCTACTCTGGCACTTTTCCATTTGATTGATGGATCGGAGTACTTCTGTGAGATTATCTTGGACCCTGTAGGTCTGCCCTTCAAACTAAGTGTTTATGTACACTCAATTTCCATCTAAAAAGAAAAACATTCAAGTCAAAGTCATGACATCAAAGCCATCATTAAACTAAACTGTATTACTGAGTCATTACTGATGTCTCAGTGCCTGAAAAATAGTCTGGCTTTTCCTGAAATGTAGGTCAAAATGATGTTGGCACAGACAGGATTAAAGAATACCATCTGTTCAATGAGATCCTTCAGCCACACACAGAACATCCCAGATATAGGACCAGCGTCTTCAGAAACAGTGACAACCTTTGACCTCAGCACCTGGAGTATTCTACAGTAAGTCTTGACCACTTATGGTTCTATTAAACATTTTCAATGCAAAACAAGAAAGTGCCTATATGTGATCCTTCAAAGAGTATTTCTTAGCTAATGCAAAGATGAAATATGGAGAAATTATTTTACCAACAATAGCGAACTGATTTAAGGTTTCATTTTGCAGGATATTTTTGAGCGAGTCCAAAAGCTCTGCCAGTCAACAGCACATCAGTACGAAAGGAAAGAAGCAAACTAATACAAATCTATTGCTTCGTCAAAAACACAGGACTCACATACTGTAAGTGAAAGTCAAGTCTTCTTCAGGCTTTCGGGCCGTGTGCTCCGTATAAATGTTAAAGAGCTTCTTCAGTCTGAGCCGGTGCTCCATCACATGACTGCTGTCAGCAGACCGCCCTGCGCGCTCTGCTCGTGTCTCCCATTACATCGTAAAAGGATAATTCAGTTAAACCTTCTCCGACTCAATGACTCAGGCTCTGACATCCTGACTCTTTCTCTTTCTGACATGCTGACTCTTCCTCCTGTGTGCTGACTTGAGTGCATTGTTTCCTACTTCTTAGCAGCTTTTAAGCTGCTGTCTCAGGCACAAACACCTAACACCTAATCCACACACAGTGTGTCTCATTTTAATGAAAAAAGATCATATTTCATGCAAAGCTACTGAAAGCAGACTAAATTAATCCAGTGCAAACTGTTTTGAACTGCTGAATATATAATATAATAACTAGGGCCGGGACTCGATTAAAAATGTTAATCTAATTAATTAGAGGCTTTGTAATTAATTAATCGAAATTACTCGCATTTTAATTGCATAAATATTTGACCTGAGAACAGTGAGAAGTAATTTTTTTCACATGGATTTTTATTTTTGTTCAACCAATTCCAGCAGACAAGTGTGTTGTGGATTCCAGCCTGAGAATCTATGAGAATTGAGGTTGGATTCAAAAGCATCAACAGGTGTGTGGTGGAACAGTGCAGGGAGATAGCAGGAAGGCTGAAGTGTGGAGGATCCTCAGTTCAAACCTGCTCTCTCAGAAGGAGGGTTTGGTTGCAGTCAGGGCTTCAAACTGTAAACTTTGAAAGAGTTTTGAGGTTCAGTAAACAATCCCAGGTCTAATATGAGAAACGGACACAATGAGGCATGTGCTTGAATAGCACAAGGGAACAACTGAAGGGCTGCAGGCTCCAACCTGCTGTCTGAGGTTGTGGGTTCATACCCCTTCATGCAGACATCACTTCTGCTTTGAAAGAGTTTTGAGTAGCAGTCTCAAGGTTAAATACGAGAAACAAAAATGTAATTTGTGCATGGTGAGGTAGTGCAGCACAAGAGCAGAGGAGCTACTCTCCTTACCTTGTGGGTTCAAGCCCAGTCTTGGGTTTCAGCCTTTGGCTTTACTTCAGGTTTGAGTAGCAATCTCAAGGTTAAATACAACAAACAAAGGGTTGGTTAGTGTGTGGTGAATTAGCACAGCGGAAGAGCTGCTGCCACAAGCCTGCACTGCATTTGAAGGTTGTGGGTTCAAGCCCAGTCTTGGGTTTGAGCCTTTGGCTTTACTTTAGGTTTGAGTAGCAATCTCAAGGTTAAATACAACAAACAAAGAGTTGGTTAGTGTGTGGTGAATTAGCACAGCGGAAGAGCTGCTGCCACAAGCCTGCACTGCATTTGAAGGTTGTGGGTTCAAGCCCAGTCTTGGGTTTGAGCCTTTGGCTTTACTTCAGGTTTGAGTAGCAATCTAAAGGTTAAATACAACAAACAAAGGGTTGGTTAGTGTGTGGTGAAGTAGCACAGTGGAAGAGCTGCTGACATAAGCCCCTGCACTTGAAGGTTGTGGGTTCAAGCCCAAATGTGGAAATAGCATTTAAAAAGACTTTTGAGGTTTAACTCACATTCTCAAGGTTAAATAGGAGAATCAGAGTTGGTAAAATGTGACCAGGACTGGTAGTGTAGGGGTGCAAGCTAGAGCCCAGAAGCCTCTGTGCGCACCGCCAGTGGGTTCAAATCCCGCTCGTGCCAAGTCTTGAGCACACTGCCGCGGAGGTAGTAGTGGGGGCATTGTCCCCACGGTTGTTTCAGAGAAGTGAACCCTAGGGGTTATGCAGAAACACACGGCGCGTTCACTTGAGTTATGATGGCATCGTCAAGAATGATGGAAGAATCTTTTGCTACTGAATTGAATTTGATGTTAATTGCTTTGCTTTAGCCTTTTAGCACTTATTAGCTGGACAGCAGAGGTGGGAACAAGTCACTGTTATGCAAGTCTCAAGTCATTGCCCTCGAATCCCGAGTCAAGTCGAGTCAAAGACGAAGCAAGTCCCAAGTCACACTGACATGAAACTTATTACAGCCTCTGAGGGCATTTTTCAAGACAATCACATGTTTGTCTACTTCAGGGCATCCTGTGGACAACCTTAAACTGACAGTCTGGCACAGGGTGTAGATTTGTTTACCCTTTTTAGTGCATCCACCCTCCAATTCTCTGTTACATTCAAATTCAACTCACTTGTGCCTTTGAATGAATAGCATGGTTGATCCTCCAAGATGCATCAATCCGTCTCTGGGGCAATATCCCATTATGATTTTTTATAAATGTCAGTTACCCAAAACTAAAAAAGGATTTAGGAAGAGCCACCATGTCCCTTGAGGGTTGAACCCAGATAAGGTTTAAAGTACAGAAATTTGGGGCATTTGGCATTAGTGACAGGGACGTGTAGATTGCTCCATCTAAGATCATTCTAGTCATGTCATGGGAAAAAAAATATTGTGAAAAAAGTCAAAATATGTAGGGTCAAAAAATGTCACAGAAAAGATTTTTTTTTAAATAGGTAAAAAATTATTATAAAAAAAGATATGTAAGGTCAATATATATATAATATATATATTATTAGGGCCGGGACTCGATTCAAAATATTAATCTAATTAAAGGCTTTTTAATTAATTAATCAAAATGAATCGCATTTTAATTGCATAAATATTTGACCTGAGAACAGTGAGAAGTAACTTTTTTCACATGGATTTTTATTTTTGTTCAACCAATTCCAGCAGACAAGTGTAGAAATAGCATATTTAGAAATATAGTACATTCAGAAATTCAGGTAGCCTATAGGTAAGTAGACCTTCTGTAAACTAGGTTTTTTTAAGTAGACCAAAACTTTCAAGTACATTCAGAACATTGGTTATTTTGTCAGACGGGGTCTTAGTTACCCTGGTCCTTAAACCAGTCATCTGGTGCAGTGTGGGTTGGGTGTGGGTCCTTGTACGTCCACGCTAGCTGCTAATTGTGTTGCGTTGAGGTGATACTTGAGGCTCGATGTGAATTCCTTGTTGCACAGCTTGCACACAACCACGCTCTTATCGACGCTTCCACCCGTGTGTTTATTATAAGAAGATTTCACATTCACGGGGCCACCCGACACGGTCTCGTCAGCTTCTTCGTTCATGTTCACTGTGGTTTGTTGTTGTCTGAAGTCATGGACGCTAGTTGGTGCTCCAGTATAATCGGTCCCCCCGAAACTCATCCAGTGAGAAACGTTCCGCGGTGCAAAAAATAAGTGTAAAAATGCGTAAAAAATGTTTAATGTGTTATTTTTTGTGTAATTAATTAATCTTAATTCACATTGCAATTAATTAATTGTAATTAACGCGCTAAAGTCCCGGCCCTAATAATAACATGAGTTATTAAAGTCCATTCATTTAGGTATCATTGGCATAATAAAATGACAATGATAAAACAACAAAATAATGATAAATAATAGATGCATATGCAAAGCGGTGACTACAAACAAGAGAAGGGGAAAGAGTAAATCATTGTTGTATTAAAGAGCGTAGTTTACCAACAGAGAAAGCATTAAATGTAATGTATATCTACAGGATAAAACATATTTGAAAGCAATACAGAATGTTTCTCACCTCAAACCTGGATAGTATTTTCCTGTGCATACATAAAAAAACAGAATGTAGAAGTAAAAGCTGTTGACCAACACCAGTGCTTTAAGTGTTCAGCTTACGTCTTTGTGACATTCTGCATTAAACTCCATTCCTGTCATAATTATGGGTGTAAAAATGAACACTAACTAAATATAAAACCTACATCTCATTCTTAACTGTCAGCTGATCATAATTACTGCTCCAAATTAGATTTGGTTCAGGAAGGAGACACTAAGCGCCTGAATAGAATTTGTAGCCAAGAGGGAGGCGGACGACCAGAAGAGTGACAGGAAACATCTTCAGGTGATCGAAGACAATATGAACTAAATTTAAGGTGGGGACATTTTTATCCACTAACAGGAAAGGAAAAAACCCCTAAACGACAGAGGGATGGGACCTCACAAGAGAAATCTGATTCTGGAGTGAGTTTTGGGACGCGGAGCCAGCTGTAACGTACCAGGACCCTGATTTTTGAAGGCTGGAATCGCTTGTAAATTTGAGGACACTCGGCATCATGTCTGGTTCACCACGTGTCATTGCTCTCCTGTGTTGTCTACCTTTGGCAGGTATGTAGTTATTTTGAGAAACTTTCCTACAAAATGACATTGAAAACACTATCAATGGTTGTAAAATGTGTTGTAAAACAATTCTGCATTTAAAAATGCAAAACTATTTTAAAGTCACACAACTGGGTGTTAATCTCTTCTTCACGCAAAAATGTTCATATAAATGGAATGTGTTTCTCAAAGATTATACATCTTTATCTGTGTTTTTCTTTATCAGACTGTAAGTTCACGCATGACTTTTTTTCTAATTATGAAACAGTATCAACACCGACGCCTCCATATGATCTAAAGTAAACCTGACCAAACAAACATTAGACATTTCTATTATAGATTTTGTGAATGCCTCTTTTACTCAGACAAATTAGATTTACAGCATGCAGACTGGAAGAGTTCCCTTCTTCAGAGTTAAAGTTTAGCAGCGAGTACTGCGTTTGCCAGTTGACACAAAGAAGCATTACGTGAAATGGAGTTTTGTTTCTATAATTTAGTTTTTGCATGTTTTCGACATAAGTCAGTGGCGCTAAGTGAAACAATGCTGCTTTGGCCACAGTATCTTCAAAAAGTCCCTCGTAGTTACTCTAGCCGAGATTACCGTAGTCCACCACTGAATATATATATATATATATATATATATATATATATATATATATATATATATACATTCAAGAATCTCCATTAAAAGTTCAGGTATCGGTCCATAAACAAATCAATATCAATATTCAGGCTCCCTGTGAATTTCTTTCTATATTTCTTCCAGCCTGTTTGAGCTGCTTCACCTGTTTGTTCCCGGCCATCACTCCTCTGGACTGCTTGAAGTTTCCACAGGAGTGTCCAGCTGGACAGCGCTGCCTGTCCAGTACTGCTATGGGAAAACAGGGTGAGATCCAGATCTGTGTGTGTAGATGGGATTATTTTCTGGGAATCTAGGGCAAGATGGTCAACAGATTTTAAAAGCCACGAACGTGAACACAGTTGGAAACCCGGTTGGGGATATCTGGAAAAACTTCTCTTGTTCTGGTAGATTTATTTGGAAGAACATCACGTCTTGTACTCGTTCTATTGGCCCTAAACTGACGTCGAGGAGGAGCAGGTCCTCCCGCTGTAACACAAGATCCAATCACATGCAAAGTGTGGTCTCCTAACATGAATGTGAACATAAGGAACTCAGCGTGAGGGTTGGATGGTGCTTGGTGCGTCTCTAACTCTCATCCTCATCAGACCTGTGTCTGCCTGCTTGGAACTTTCTGCTTTTGCCCTCTGACCTTGTACTCCTCAACCAGGATGAGCATATATAAATATATTCAGGCAGTTTTGTTTGATCTAGAATTGGAATTGACTAGCTGTCATATTCACATTAGCTGTTTAGAAGAGCTGTGAAATATTGACGTCCTTCTTGTAGTAACAATTGATTCACCGCTCTTCCAAAACTAGGTCAAATCTTCTTAAAGCCACAGTTAAGTTACACAATAACAGTTTCATTTAAAAAAATTAAGTTATCAATATAACTCAATTGGGTTTCATGAAACCCTGAAAACCTCAAAAATGAATATTAAAATAACCAGGTAGCTGTGCAGAGAACAAATCAAGTCACGTCTGAAGAATGAGTCAAAGGATCAAATCTCACATCTCATCAGGCTGGTGGTTAGATCTCTGATGCCTCATCGAATTATCTCTAAGAATAGCTCGCCGGGCTTTGTGGGTGGAGCTTAACGTTATCTGTATCTCATAAAGCCTTTTTTCCTTTTCACATGCAGTTTAACCCCCAAATTGTCGGCAGTTTCCAATAAGCAGCAAAATAAAACTCCCCTCCCTTCTCACGCAGGCCGACTACAAGTGACGATGTACGAGAAGAGCTGTGCGGTCCCGTCCCAGTGTGGCGTGAGCGGACACAAATTCGCCTCAGGCCTCTACTTCAACTACACCAACATCTGCTGCGATACGGACCTTTGCAACGGGGCCGAGTCCTTTGGTGCCCTCGGCTGGGGGGGGGGAGCTCTCTGCCTGCTGCCTGCACTCAGCCTCCTCCTGGCCTGAACCTCAGAGGGGGCCGGGATGCACTCCAAATGGTGACCATGTGACCTGGAAGAGATGTGCGCTTGAAGGAACACGAGACGGAAGGCTTTTTCAATGATTAAATCAGGGGATCAACCTTGAACAAAATATTATTACCCGAACGTCCTTTAGTGCTAAAAATGGAGCTTTTGATTTATCAGTAATAGTAATGTTTATTGGTTTGTGCTGCATTTGCATCGTATGTAGACGTATTACTAACTGTACTGACAACATGCATACTACTTCTACAGAATCATTTTCTTTTTTCCACGTTCCATGGTTGAAAATGAAAATATAAAACACATATGCGAAGGAATTTATTATCAAGATATTCTTTATTAGGATACTAATAAATGTGTCTTTGTAAAGGCATTTAAACACAAAATAAACTATTAGTTTGATTGACTTCATTGGTTATTCTGATCATCTTTAGTTACACACGACTTGTTAGTTTTGATGCTGTGGACTTTCAGTGTGAGTATCCAAATTTAAAAATTAAACAAAACACTAAAAAGTTCAAAACAGTTAAAGGGGAATTTATAGTGATACGAAACAAAGTAAAAAAATAAAATATCAGTTTCATAAAGCAAAAACATAAAAGGACAATTTTGTTCAATAGTTGACAATTAAATATATCAAGTGAAATGGTTCCTGTTATTCTGTGTGACAGAAGAACTACTAAAACACAGATAAAATACTAAAATGCATAAGCACTGACTTTATTCAGTCAAAGTCCCTTTAAATGTTTCATTATTAGAAAATAGATGAAATCTATAACCATTCAGTCAATATACAATATAAGTTCTTTGATCAACACTTCTAATTATACCTCAAGGAAGAATTGAGCTAAAATCATGCAGAAAAAGAACATGTGCTCCCAATGGACGTACAATATTGTCTTTTTAAAAGGTATAATTACACTTGCAAAAAGTCTCCAGAAATGTTAATTTGCATATTTGCTAGGATGAATTAAGCCATGTGCACAAGCTGCTTCAGTCGGACAAGACGTGTTCTTATTGGTTCCAGTTCTACCCAGCAGGTTCATTTCCAGTCACTTTTACGAGTTACTTCAGACTATCAAGCTTAACAAGAGTGGATGAACGGTGCTGGCAACGTGGGACAGTTGAGGATGGCCTCCCACCACTCAATTTATACCTGTTTTAATCTAAGGACGAGACTGTCGCAGATGTTTCTAATCATCAATAATTACCATTTAAACAACAAACAAATCGTTCTAGCTCGCTATCATTGTGGAAAAGTAAAAAATAAAGCCTGCTATTGCAGGTTATGAACTATAACATATTAACACGGTACAAATATATGTTTATTCACTAAGTGTAAGGTAAATTGATTCGTATATGTTTTATTTTATGAAAGTTCAAAGTATTTGCATGATTATCAGGACAATATTGCTGCAAGCTGCCATATCTTGTGTTTACGTTGAACTTCCTGTTTTTCCTTCCTTTTTTTTACTCCTTACAAACACAAAAAACAACCTAAACAGTATTGCGCAATAAGCTACCAGAGGACATAGTACAAGTGCTTTCTGCTTCTAACTTCTTCATCCATAGCAACTGAACTCCTTCTTTTATATGTCACTAAGAACTTACATTACAGGCAGAACTAAAAACAACTGCTGGCCAAAGGCCCGCCAGCGGATCACAGCACTGTAATCTTGAATAATCCTTTGTGCCTGCTGTGGGGGGGGGGGGGCAGAGAGGGGAAGCCTGAGTCTATTGAAAAGGTTTCCTGTCTCTGTAGCCGCTCCTAAAGCGAGACCTGGGCCGCTTCACTTCCGTACTGAGGGGCACTCTGGTTAACAAGAAATCTATTTCATAAAAACACTAATGTTTTTGGAAGGCCTCATTCCCTCAGATGTGAAATAATAAAGTATATAACCAAGTAAAATGGCAGTTGAGCTGGCGATATTTTGCATGTTTCCACAAGTTGAATCAGTGCATGTGAGGCTTTCAGGGTGCTGGTGAATGTTTGATTTCGTAGGCAGCTTCGTGTCTGTTAAATCCCTCGCTCTAAAAAAGAAAATATATAATATAATATAAAAAAGATAGGCTGTAGTTTTAAGTGTGTTTGTGTGAGAGCCTACAAGCAATGTGATGAACCAATCATTCATTTCCTGCATGGGAGAATGTCCAGGAATACTTTGAGCTGATCAGTGTGAACTCTGATGATAGTAAACCAGACCCGTGTGAATATTCTAACCTAACTTTTAAAGATGCAAACATGTGTTTTGTGCATGTGTATTAATGACTTTTGTATCCTATTGGGCTTCTACTTGAGCGCTTTAGCTACAGAGGAGTAGGCGATGTGGACCTCGTCATCAATAGGGCAGGTGGAGGAAAATTCCTCCCTGGCGTACGCTGCGTTCAGGTACCTCCAGAGGTTTGTCAGGGACTGAGGGATGCTGAAGTCTCTGTACTTTAAACACACCACCTGCAGAGGGGACAGGGAAGGAAACATACTGGACCTCAGCCTTCAGTTTCAGACTGGACGTTATTCTCGATTCATGACAACAACCCCCTGCTGCACAGCTTAAAGCACTGAAGATTACCTTCACGATGTGCAGCTTAGGCAGCAAGTTGCAGTCAGCCAGAGTAAGCGCTTGGCCGTCCAGGAAGGGGCGGGACGAGGAAGTGAGCTCATCGGCGCTATTCTCGTCGATCTCGTCAGGAAGCGGGCAGCCGAGGTAGTCATCGAGCTTCTTCAGAGCCTTCAGCAGACCTTTCTCTAGATCTACGAAACACAAACACACAATTGTACAGTTTAAATCAAAGCTGAAACAGCAGTTTGTTCACTCTATACAATTAAATAATAATTGAATTTGTCTAGAACAGCTTAGGTCTGCTAATTATTAAAATGCCTGAATCCATAGTGTGTTTCATTTGAAGAAATAAGCAAGCAGATTTAAAAAAAACAACAACAGTGACATTTCGAATGAACTGCAACCGGTGACCCGTTTGTAGCGTGGCAGGAGAGCTCAGACTATAATGTTATTAACTCGGACGCTCCCTGCTGGTTTTCTGTCTCTCAGTGAGACACAGAAGGAGCTCAGCTGTATTGGTTAGAGAAAATAACACCAAAAATAAAGCATTCGAAATGTTCCAGAAGTCTGGATGAAGGTAAAAAATAGAAATCAAAGACTCACATTTAATTAAATTTACCGTTAGATCCACTTACTTTCGTTGACCTGAGGGTTTGAGTTCTTTACATAAGCAGAGAATTTGGAGAAAACATCCATTCCTGCCGTGTTGGACTCCGGGTTACGTGCAGCCAGACGGGGATACCTTCACAAGTAGGGAGAACAATCGTGATTAACATTGAATTACATCGCAAATAAAAAAATCACATCAGTGAAATGAAACCAGCCAAACCACGAGGGCTACAAATGACGATGGCTTTCAAATCATTATTTTGTTCCTCTCTTTGTAAAAGACTGAAAAATCATTGTTGGAATTACCTACAGCCAAGGACTTTATCTTAAAGAGTTCAACAATATTCACATTAAGCAAAAAAACAACAACAAAACAGTAATTCCTCACAATTGAGAACCGGAAGCAAAGAAATAAAAATGATAACAGCATCAATGAATATTCATTGTCTGTCAATTGATTAGTTATTTGAGCTGTAAAAAAGACCCAAATGAAACCTTTGTGAAACAGATGCATGGAGCGATTACTTTGGAGGGCTGAGATTATCCTCCAGGAACTCCTCGATCTTGTTGGTGTCCGTTTTCACTTCGTTGCCGTACAGCAGGAAGGGGGGCTGGGCTCCTGGGGCCAGGTCCTTCAAGATGTCCGGCTTCCTAAAAAGGTGAGCAGAAACATGGAAACGTTAGAAACCGAGAGACAGACAACCAGCAGGCAAGAGATGCAGGGTTACAGAGAGGGAGGAAATAAAAGGAAAAACATATTGAACCATCAGAAATGACACATGTTTGTACTTCCTCTGCAGTCCCTAGAATCAAAGTCAGAGAAGCTTAAAATCTTCACACAGAATGTGAGAGAAATGCCCCTCTGGTCCTTTAATATAAAGTACATTTGGGAGAAAGAAAACAGAAGGCAGTCATTCCTTTGTTAGGCCAATAGAAATGTGCGGCGCGCACACACACACACACACACGCACACACACACACACACACACACACACACACACAGTGTGTTTTCACCTTTTCATATCCACCGTGGTAACATCAAAGGTGACTCCTTTCAGCCACAGCACCATGAAGAGACGCTGGGAGAAAGGACAGTTGCCGATACTCTGCCCATCGCTCCCGGCCTGAGGCACAAAACATTTGATATTATTTTGTGGTTTTCATATAGTTACCGATCTATTTATCATAAGTAGCAGCACAAAGCAGGTGTATATATGGGGAACAGAGCCTTTATTTAGTTGTTTTTTGAACAACAAAAAAAAACATTTGAAGACTGAGTAAATAGGTTTTTACAATTTAACCAAGTGGCAAAGAAATACATTCAAAATACGTGTAACTACACTGTGTACAGTGTACTACACTGTCCATCCACTTTTAACTCGAGTTACGAAAACGAGTTATTTTGCAAACAAAAGTGAAAGAAGGAAAGCGACAGTTAAAAATGAAACAGGCTGAAAAAGAGGAATCAAACTAAATGTTCTTGTCTCTAAAGAATAGAGTCAGAGGAATGTTTAATTTAACTGACAAAGAGAATATTAAATGACAATACAAATTGATGATCAATGTTAAGAAAAATGATTTCTTATTAATAATTGATGCTTGTTCTAGCTCTGTCGTAATATTTCTCTTTTTTTTTAATTCATTAGTTGGTCTGTTTTTGGCTGCAGGACGTCTTTGAGCCTCCCTGCTTCCCATCCACGGTTTGCACACGCGAACCGTTAGAATAAAACCGGAAACGCAAACTGCACCAAGGCCGATGTGAAACTCTTTCTTGGTGTTTCAAGATGTAGCCTCGTCTGCTAATGAAGGGGATCACGTTTCACTGAACAGGGCGACTAAAAAACACGACTTGCAGAAGTTACAACGGTATCCCTCCCCCCTTAAGGGTGGGGTCGTGGGAGTAGCGGGTGGTGCACAGAGGAATCGTTTTTTTAACTTGTGTGAACATGAGGGGAAGCCATATTTGTTATACTTAGTTTTGAGCTCAAATATAACTAAATGTAGATTTAACTGGCCTGTCTATTATGAATATATAAACCCAACAGAGGTGGTCTAACGGACATGACACAGCTGTCAAATCATTAAATGTAATACTTACAAAGTGACGTGAGGTCCCTTTGATCAGCTATTAATAACACTACAGCGAAGAAATGATAAGATATGAAACCTCAGACATAACGTATCTACATATTAAAGCTCGTCACACAAATGAATGGCAGCGCCGTGTCGACGCTTTTCGGGGCTTCCGGGCATCAGTCAATCACTTACCTTGACAAAAAGTTCAACTTTGGGCTGATTCGCGTCGCTCATCCTCCGCTGCTGATGCACGAGACCTAAATCTGTTCTAAAAAATAGAAAAAAAAGCCCACAAACTATTAGAATTGAAACGGACTGTGGCGCAGCGTTAACGTTTCATTTCCTAAACGAAAAAATAACGAGTTGGAAACTAAGGAAGCCGAGCCCATCTTCCGCTGCCAACCGAACCGAGAAAACGACACATGAAACAATGTAGCGGTTCCGTCAGCTTCAAACGAAGCGCGCCGCCATCTCGGCAAAGCACCACGTGCTAAATGTTTAGCTTACTTTAACGTTAGGTCCGCACCGGGTGCCTAAAAAAAGTGTCTAAAGTTGTCGCTGAAGCTTGTGGCCGCCTGCTGGTCGTTTCCCTCCCAGTTCTGCTGCCTCCCGTCTGCGGCACGCTCATCCTCATCCTCATCATCATCATCATCATCAACGTCATTTCCATCTCAGCTCCTCCATTTGCTGCTGGTGCATGACGGTTAAATAAAGAGGCGTTCCAGACCGACTGGGCCGAAACGCGCGGACTGGCGTAGAAGAAGACCAAGAGGCTATGCCATTTAAATTTAACTTAGTTTTATTTGAAGCATAACAACATTTTGGAGATCTCTCTAACATACAAAACATGACTTAAGCATTCCTCTTCGTTTAGTTGAATTGTGCTGGAAACCGTTATGTAAACCCATATATGAGCTTGATGGATTGTTTATTAAACAGGTCTGTGCTGCACTGTGTGTATTGCAGTAAAGAGCCAGTAGAGGACGCTGTTGAGCTTCACTCTCAATGGGATTTGAAGATCTAGGATTCAATGTTGTGATGGGTATTTAACATTGATTATCAAAGCCTTGATTCAGATACAATATGTCGTATGTTATATGTTATATGTCATGGATGCCCAAACTGGGTTTAAAGGAGATTCAGGAGTCAACGTGGGACTTCCAAGGACTGTAGAATCTATTTGAACATAGTAGAATCTATTTAAACCATGTTTCTTTATTTTTACAATGTGACCGGTATGTCATTACAAATTCAGTTTCTTTGTTAGGTTAATTAAAGTGCATGATTACTTTTTACCAAATAATGGCCATAACTGCACCAACAAGAGCATTTTGACAACAATGTCAACTTATGGTTTACTTAGTGTAGCTTTTTAGCTTTACATTTTTTGATTCAATTCAATTTACTTATTCGACAAACTATTTCCACTAAGAATAATCTTTCACAGCGGTTTAAAATTTAAAAAAGAAATGTTAAATGTACTCAATCAAATCAAATCAAATGTACTCTTGTTCTTTTTAATAGGATTTTAAATTTAAGTGGCATATGCTTTTAATGTCATTAAAGAAGTTGGGGGTTTGTGAATAATTGGGTGTGACTGTTTTAAGTTACAAAACTCTGGCAGAGGTTCTAGTTTTAATAATCAGATCATCTGCAGACAAAACAATAGGGCATTATAGCCTGCTGCTGACGACATGTAACACCACAGATCATGGATTCAAAACAAGGTCATGGAGCCACACACAAACCTGTTGTGTGGCTCTGAGGACAATGACGGCTTCTCGTGCCGGTCACATGAATATTTTTCTTAAACCCATCATGCAAAATACCATCTAATTGATAATATTGCTTTCAACAACCACAAAAGCTTGAGGGACTCTTCACGAATCAAGAGTAGACTTTACTCATTGAAGCGTGTGTTTAGGCCATGGACTGAAGAGACACACACGAAGCAGAAGTAATGCTCACATCGATTACAGGTTTATTGATGCTTTAAGGGTTTTAAGAGAATCTCCTCAACACATGACGAAGGAGAGCAGGGCAGCACAGAGGGCCACAGTGAGGGAGAGCTGAACGGAGCCGACTCCATTACACAGGTCGCTCGTGCAGCACCGAAAGGAGGTGGTGTAACCGGCATTCAGGATGGTGCCGTTCAGCGTCCTCCCACACAGGTCTGAGTCCAGGCAGCCGTGGAATTGCAGCGTAAAAGCCCCAGTCGCATGGAACTCTGGGAGGGGTGGAAACAGAAGGTGACAAACCTAACTTTTATAATATATGGCAATTTTAATTTGGCCATATATCATATTTTCATGGTTACATCCACTATGTCAGCTATTTGATCAAGCACATATTTACGATTAGCTTTTGATTATTCACACAATGCACACTTTTGATAATAATATTTTTGTAAACGTAAATTTGTTCATTCAGTCTTGTGTGATCATTTCAATAATGGTTGTTTCTACAATCCTTCTAACTGGGACCACGGACCAGGTAACTAGGGCAGCTGCTGTTCTCTTGTTTAAAGGTTGATTATTTAATTCCGTCTTATTTTACTACCCATTTCCATACGTAGCAGGTCTTGTTAAATATCAACCTTTGTGGTATATTCACACAGTGTTTTGATCATTTCCTTACGTGCTTCTCCGCTGAAGCAGCTCTCCGTGCTGTTCTGACATTGGACGTTGCTTCCGAACAGACACGTCCCCAATATTCCAACAGGACACTGACGACAAGTCAGGCATTGTGCTGTTCAAGGAAAAATAGAGAAATGAAATATGCCATTATCAGATTTAAAGTGAGGAAACTCTCTCATAAAGTTATCAGTATCAGGGCATCTGTGCTAGTTTCTGCTGAACCCCTTCACCAATACCTCGGTAGCTCCTCCATTACGTGTTGTACCTGACTTTTATGAAGTGCAAAATGGTAGTTTTACAGTTGGGGGTGCAGTAATTTCCATTAGTCTGATGTATTTAAGGCAATTAAATAATATGTGGGCTACTTTTTTTTGCTGCTTCTTGTATATTTCACACTCTACATTTATAAATACTCTGGACTTTATCTGCTCTCTTCAGATGCTGAAGTGCCTTCTGTTGTCTCAGCACCTGAACTCTGTACAATAAAGTTGAATCTAATCTAATCAATGGTCAGATGAATGACAGCATAAAATTCATTATATTCTATAACAATGATAATTTGAGCAAATAAAGGAATTAATTATACCTATTCATAAATCCTCAAATGCTGCATTGAGGTCTTTTTTATTAGTAAGTTATTTTTTACCATACCTGTAGCGACGAAGGCACCCAAGAGGATCGCTGCTTTCCAAATGTTATTCATCTTTCTTGAGGGTTAAAAGGCAAACGGATTTCTTCAAAAAATGAACTTCACGTTCTAATTACCTGCTTCCAAGAGCTTTTTAAAAGAAATGAGGTTGTCAGGGAGGACCTACTGAATGACGACAGGCAAGAATGCTGTTTTCCAGGTTTTGGTGTTCTGATTAAGTTAGGAGGAAGTCTGGGTTTGAACACCATCCTCAGACATTCAACTCCTTGATGATTTCACGGTTTCAGCACAAATAGATCTGTTTTTTTTGCGTGACTAGTTTCATTATTAAAATGATCAAATGGGTTTAATGCAGTTGAACTATTCGTTTGTGGTAGTTACAGGTTTTTATTTTATTTTCTATTTCATTTCATTTGCATTCAACTGGCCTGGCTTAGAGCCTACAACAATGGCCAATCACCACCACTTTTTAATGATTGCGAACAACACCCCAGTAATTAAAATAATCCCTTTTGTTTCCTTCAAGCGCTCCAAACAGCCAACAGGGCGCTGCTCAAAGCAGCAGCGAGCGGGAGCTGCGTGGATGGGGCTCCGTTGCAGCGGTCAGTGCTGCAGCAGGTCCTGGTCATGGTGTACCCGGCGGTCAGGAGGGCTCCAGAATCGGTTTGGTTGCACAGAGACGAAACCGTGCAGCCTCGAGTCTGCAGGGTCATCACACGACTGATGTTGAAGGCTGAAGGAGGGGATCAGAGGGAGTTGTTAAAAGGTCTTACACAGAAACCCGGGCGTTGGTACTTTGTGTGCGTCTGGGAAACGTAGTGGAAGGTGGAAGACCTACATGGATCCTGTGAAGCGGAAATACCCAGGTCCTGATTTAAAAGTTTCCATTAAAGCCACAGTATTAGTGACCCAGTACCCAAACTGGCCACACACACACACACACTAACATGCGATTTATGTTAAGTATCGCATAGCATAGTATGTTGAGTTTTTATACGGGGGAAGTATGTCGACGTTCTCAATTGCCCCAAAATGCATTTCAGCTCTTCAGGCTGTCCAATGGCAGACTGTGAGGCCGAGAGTTTAAATAACTAAACATGGGACAATAATAACAGGAATAACACGGCCACGGGTAAAGCCGGTTGTCGTCAAATGATATATATATATATATATATATATATATTGTATGTCTGTTGGTGTCATTAGAGGGTTTGTTTGCTTCAGTCATGAGTTCGTGACTCATGACAATGACATGACAACAATGGTTTGAGGCGGCAGCAGCAGGCTGCTGAGTCACCGTAACATAAACACAGGTTTCACTATCAGGATTAAAGAAGCACACATTGATTGATTCTTCCACTCATTCAACTCCTGTCGTCTAGCTATCAAGCAACCTGATTTCATAGAAATATTTAAAATGACTCGTTTCCAAATAGAATCCACGTCAAGAATTTATTTCCAAACAGTAACCTGCCGCGGTCATGCGTCACATGACACGTGACTTATTGTTTTAAGTGGCTTTAATGACCTCCTTCACATAAGGACACACCTTAATCTGCACTGTCAGGTCAGCTTGTCCATCCTCAGCAGTGTGTGATAACGGTTGGAATTTGGAGCAGTGCTGCATGCTGAATATGTTGCCATTGACTACATAGAAATGCAGATGACACTTCAGTGTTACTCACCCAGTTCTCCCGTGTAGCAGTGGGTCTCATTGCCCATGCATTTCGCCGTGGATCTGTACAGACATTTGCCCGCAAAGCCCATCCTGCAGGTGTTACAGGTCAGAGACTCACCTGAGATCCAGAGAGAAACACAAAGTGAAAGGGAAAACATATATTTTTTTACCAATTAGGAAAATAACGTAGCCGTGGTAATCAGCATACAGTGTGTTACAAGTCAAATGTTCTCACCCTTGATGTACTTCCTGGATACGACACGTTTAGCGAGTAAAACCTATTTCCATTCCACAATGAGAAAGCCACCAGACATTGATAGACGCTTTATGTTGATTGAAGTGGAGGCACATTTATATTTTGCTTGTAGTTTTCCACAATGACTCATTTACCTTTTATTAATTCCTGCGAGATGATAATTTTTCTCATTCTTTTTGATCTGGAAATTCTTTTAAAATGTTATGTGCCTGCAACCATTGAAACATTGATATGTCAACATAGTTAAGTAAGAAGCATTTGAGAATCCCACTTCAATATGTGATAACCTTGTGAGGGACTGAGCGGCACATCAAAGTATGATTCTCTCCCGTAAGAAATTCATTTAAATAGAAAGACGTATTAGGATGTAATCCATAAGCCAGTAAGTACTACTAAAAATGTTTTTTAACAATTCCTAATTGTCCCCTGTGATTTGTGTCATTGTGTTTAAGCAATCATGTTGCTTAAACACAATGACCTGCTCTTACCTGTAACAGAGATGGCCATCAGTGCCGCACAGACCCAGATGAACTTCAGCATCTCACTCTTTATCAACATGTTATCGGCAACAAAGAAGCTGATCTCAATGCAAAGTCAGGTTAAATAATCCAAGTCAGAGAAGTGGGTTTCAAATGAGCTTCATCCACTCAGGGCATCTGCTTTTATGTTGAGTCAGAGGCTTTGATCACTTACTCAATACAAAAAAGAAGAATGTGGACATTTTGAATTGTCAAGCATTAGTGATTTCTCTAAAACACGGATGATTGTTTGACTAGAGTGAGGTATATTTAAGCCCCACAAAGGGACAAATGACACGATGATTCATAGCCTCAATCATGGCTTTGTATCTGTGTTATTGTGTACATAGTGATGTGCATACGTTTTTGTCTGTTCGACCCTTTGTGAACCTGAACAACATCAGGTTTGTATTCAAATGCTTTGAGAATAAAGCTCTGGTAAACGGCTCCTAAACAAATATTGGTTTCTTTGTTCAGACACTAAGGAGACGCTCCTGCTCTGTGCCATTGTGTCTGGGAGAAACTGATCTGGGAGCACGGTGGGTTCGGCAGACCGGTTATGTAGTATCTACTGGGGAAGCGACTGTGTGATAACAGTAACCTGTTGAAGAACAGCACGTGCTCTGATGTGTTGTTTGTGCTCGTGAAACTCAACCATGAACTTCCTAAGTACAAACACGCTGGATCCCTGTTACACCACATCTGCCCACACCAGCCCAAAACCCGCTTCAAAAAAAAGAATTTGGCAGATATTTTCGATTTAGTCTTAGTGTTTTAGATGAAAATGTTAGTTTTAGTCACATTTAGTCAATTTAATCCTTCTTAGTTTTAGTCTAGTTTTTGTTGACAAAAACTAATGACATTTTAGTTTAGTTTTAGTCACATTTTATAGCCATATTAAACTCCTTTTCTTCCCTTCTCAGGCCCAGGCCCCCCCGTGTTGTGTCTACAGCTGCATAATAGTCTACTTACAGTACTTGGGTTGTCCATTAGATGTCCCTCCTAGGACAGGTCTATAGCAGGGGGGGGGGGGGGCAAACTTTTTGACTAGCGGACCACAACGGGTTCTAAAATTTGACAGAGGTGCCGGTGTTACATTAGTTAATTAATTTAGCAGTTACAGTGGGGTCACACATTCTGACAAATTAGCCAATGTGCTGGTCCATTAAATATTTAGTTCTTTCTTTTCTTAACACTACAACATGACGCTTTCCTCCGTGGACGTAATGTATTAACGTTTACGTTCACGTAGGCGCTCTTCTTCGCCCTCCGTGGTCCAGCACGCACGAGCAGACGATGTGAAACAGCGCCCTCTGCGGTCAGTTTCTGATGGGTCACAGATTTCGGTGTAACACCGGGAACAAATTGACGACGTGTTTGTGTGAGCTAATAAAAATGACGTTTAACACCGTCATCTCAAGATGTGGCGTGTGAACTGGTTGAAGTGCGCGTGTCTCGAAACGCTGGCTACTGTTGAGTAATAAATATAATCATGCATGCTCACGCTAGACTGTAATTACACTTATTACCGAATGGCCCGGATCACACAGACATGTTGATAAGAGCTCGCAGGGTCAAATGTAGATAAAACAGAATATTGAGAATAACATGTCCATACATGGGACTGGGTGGCCATGTCTCACACGCAAAACATCCTAAATATGCAATGAATATGCGTGAAGGGATGGAAATGCTCCAACGGGGCCCTGGGGCCTGAAACAGGAGCCGCCTCCATCACAGCGATCCAATCAAAATGCTCTTAAAGAGTACATGATCCGAGCTGTTAAATAGCTTGAAACAGGTCCGTGCACCTATAACCGCAGGACAGAATACTCCTGTCACAAATAAACATATTGCTTCATCGCCACACTCCTCGGTCTCTACTGGTTTTTACACCTACTGGTTTTCACACCTACTGGTTTTCACACCTACTGGTTTCCCTACGCGTGCGTGTCAGTGTTTAAAGGACAGCAGCAGATAAAAATATAAATTGATTGAACCGACCGGGATTCGAACCCCATGGCGCAAAACACCAGAATCCCTCTATGTGATGCGCTCTATGCGCTGCGCCTCGGGTCAGTCATTACACACGTCATATTAATTATAAACGTGATACATCGGTATGGAGGAAACCTTCTGGTGTGGCGATCTGAAACAACTGGTTACACTGGGCGTGTCTTAGAACACTTCCAGACAAATGTATCGATTCTTAATTGTCACCCAATTAAAATGGTAAAGATTATATTAGGGATCAAATCTCGTGAATGAAGGAATATTTTTTGTCAACGAAAGTCGTTTCTGTCAACTGAATTAACACTTTCCTGTGTGCCTCAAAGACGTCTAACCCTCAGGTCTGTGACCTTCTCCCTGAGGTTTCTTCCCCCTTTTTCCCCATTGAAGGGTTTTTTCATTGTTTTGGGAGTTTTTCCTGTGCCGATGTGAGGGTTTCGGGACAAAAAGGATGTTGCATGTGTACAGACTGCAAAGACCTCTGAGGCAAATTTATAATAAGCGATTTTGGGCTCTACAAAATAAAATGAATTGAATTGAATAAAGCTTATTCGCTTTATGCCAAAAATAAGATGGATTGATACCATCTCGAAAGTAAATATGTAGCTTAACTCACCTAAAAGAACCTATAAAGGTAAATAATTTATAAACATCATGTTACACTGAGGGACATTATAATCTGAAAGCGAATAAGCATAATCAAATCTAAAACTATTTAATTTATCTCTTTCACGTGCATAAATCCTTAACAAAACAAGTCCTAACCTTGACCCCCACAAGTGATGTTGGCATGTCCCATGAAATTAATCGTTAACAAGGTTTTGTTCCAAATAACCACAGAAAACCACAATTTACCTAATTTATTGTTGCACTGATGTTCGCATTAGTTGCCCATCCTTCCACACACTTGAAAAGGTTCTAAAAGTGATTTGACCTCTTCTCTACTCTTAAAGGCTCCAAGCGGCCACCAGCGAGGCGGCCAGAGCTGCAGCCAGAGGCCGGCGGGGGGAGCCGGCTCCGTTGCACAGGCTGGTGCTGCAGCAGGTCCTGGTGATGTTGTACTTGACAGTCAGGACGGTTCCACTGCTGTCATCACAGGTCGAGTTCTCAATGCAGCCTCTTTCATGGATGTCCAAGATGTGGCCACTAAACTCTGGAGGAAGCAGAGACGAGATACTCATCGTTTCAAGGACTGGAGCCGATTAAATATATTATATTATACAATCCAATACGTCAAATGGTTTCACATATTTCTCACATTTGATAAAAAATATCACAGAAAAGCAAAATAATTTAAATTTAGTGAGGTTTGTATAGTATTTTGAGGACAGAATAAAACATTCAAGGCATTTTTGATTCCTGCTTCCATAGTGGTGGTGAAGGAACCTGTGATTTGTTAGTAATGAGTCATGTATTCATGTATTCAGCCGTTCATCTTACTGGCCACTGCAGTGACGCATCTATCCTGAGCTGTGGTGCAGTTCACAGGAGCCTCGCGGAGGCAGTAGCCCAAGATGTTCACATCACAGGTGTAACACGAGAGAGGCTCAACTGTGGGAACAAAGAGAAAATAGGAAATTATAAGTAATTGTTTTAATGGTATCTATGACTCTTTAATCATGTACTCAAGCAAAACAAAATGAAATCTACAGCCACAAAAAACACACTCCTTTCATTGTTATCAGAAAAGCACCTGCTGTGATCACAAAGTACACATGAGCTAGTTTCACAACATCTCAAGGTGAACACTTGTGTTTTCTTGCATGCGTCTGACTTTGAGGAAAGTTTTTGAGACACGTGCGATTTCTGCCTGAACCTTATGGGTGGATTCAATGATGTTTGTGTTGCTCAAAGCTTTTCATGTTAAAGCAGCTGGAACTTGTAGACACACCATACAATTGTGCACAGTTTTTCGTCCAATGGTTTTGTCAAATCCTATAAAAGTAAAACATTGTTTATGGTGACTTGCAAAATCTGAAGGAGATCCATTTAAAAATCCAGGCAAACCAAAGAAATAAAAAAGATGCAGGATGTACGTCATAAAACTTCAAAACTCTTCAAAGTCACAAGCTGCACCGCAATAAACGTTAACCTCAAATAATCACTAATTCAGTCCACTGACCTTGAAGGAGCGTCGGTACAATTTGTATTTTGCACAAGAAATAACAGTTTGTGAATGTGAGTGAGCTTCTTTACAGAAGCTCAAATGTTGTGGGGTCCAACATCCCCGTTAGCCACTGTTTTACATTTAGAGTCATAAAAGTCCTACCTGCCACAAACAGAGAGAACAGTGCTGCACAGCTCCACAGGAAGGAGGTCATGGTGATGTTCTATCTTCAGGCACAAACGCCACCAAGGAGAGTCGGCAGTTATCTTAACCTAAACGACCTGGCTGTATTAAAAGCTGTAGGATTTACTTTTGAAGAACAAAGACTCACAGTCAAGATCTTTATGGGTGCGAGTGAAGGTGGGGGTGTGATCGGGGGGGTTATATCAGTAATGTGCATCAACGGTAGTGATAAGAATGTTGACCTATTCCAATAACAAATATCACAGGGAGAGAGTTCCTTTAGAGTGAAGAGTGATGGCGTGAAGAGTTTACTCCTCATCACCTTCACCAGGCATTTGAATGGATTTCCAACTGGACCTGCTGATACCTAAATTATGCTAAACATTAGATTGTCACTATTATATTTTAGGTCTGTGGTCACCAAGGCAAGACGTTTTTAAATATTTCCCCTAGTTGCTATGCCAACTTCTCTTGGGGGAGGAGCCTGGTTAGCATTAGCAATGCGTTCCTTGAATCCACAGTTGTACACTTGCTTCCAGCAAGTTGCTTCATTACTAAGTAAAGAAAGTCCATAATTAAGCTATCATTACATGTGCCAAGACATGACCTGCAATGCTGTGCATGCATACTGTCTATTCATTTTCAAACTACATTGAACAGTTAGTAGTGAAGGATTGAGTCCTATAACCTGAAAATCAGTCAGTAATGTTGCACTTGCAGTTTGCTGGTCTCAGAGTCTTTATTTTAAGATTAAATCCATTGTTTTTAGTTTATTTCCCCACAAATATGCATGCAATTTGCTCTCACAGTTGACTATTTCTAATGAACAGATGGAGGGTGTGAGAGAAGTAGAAGCAACATTTAGTAGTTCTTTATTTTCACATTAATATGTTTTCCAGTGAGACACAAAGTAGTTTAGAAGGATAAATACAGAGAAAGAGATCAATCTGGAAGATTTAAGAGCTCAACGTTTTTTAGCAAACATTCCATTGATCGACTTCCAGAACTTTTGTAATTTGCCATTATAAGAACTGGTCCGTGGCATGAAAATCCCTGAGTTATATTGTAAATGAAGAGGGCCGCAGCCTGAGACCATATAGATAATCTTTTGTAAACTCGTGACAGTTTATTTGGGTCATTTGGACCTCACCTGAATCATTTCAGGGAGTAAAAATGGACTCAAAAGCAGCCATGTTACAAAACGCTTCCCCACATGAGGGCCATGGCGGCTACACCGATGACGGCGGTGAAGGTCATCTTGGTGGACGGGGCGGCGTTGTTGCATTTGTCTGAGGAGCAACAGCTGATTTTGGTCTGGTAGCTGATTCCCAACAGGGTGCCGTTGGTGGTGGCGTTGCAGCCATCAATCTCCTTGCATCCCTGATTTTTGAAGCCCACGCCGGAAAGGTCTGGGAAAGCTGAGGAGAAAAGGTTGTGTTGCATTAATAAGAATTACAGAGATCAAACGAAATCAAATAGAGTTTGGATGTCATGGTACCAAGTAGTATTTTTTATTCCATTGAATGAAAATATGGTATATGCTGAGGTTGTGATGCTTCACGGAATTAGAAAGTGACTTACTAGTATTTCCACTAAAGCAGACGCTGGTGTTGGTCGGGCAGGTCAAAGCACTGTTACCTATGCAGAAGCTCAACAGACTGTATTTGCATTGGTTGCAGGTCAGTGAATCCGCTGAAACACCCAAATAAAAGCAACGTTAAAGCAACAAAGCAAACAGTTTGGATGATAGTGGTCATTGAAACAGGTTCAGAGAAGCTAATGAACAAAAAAGCGGGTCGACCTTTCTGAAAGCTCTTAATGCCAGTGACAGTTTTCACAAGGTTAATGATGCGTGTCCCTCCACAAAAGCAAAATGCTGAATGTGGAGCGTTAGCTCAGCCAGCAATGTGGTAGAGAAGGTGTGTTCCACCTCACCCTGAACTGTTGTCCAACCGCTACTCAAGATGAATACTGACATGAGGCTACTTCAACGATATTAATCTAAAGGACAATATAAGACTTTTTACTATCACAAAGGGTCTTTTTAGCTTATTAGTTTCAGTTTTCCTCACTTTTCTGCAGTAGTAGCAGAAAGTTGTTTCACTGGTTTTGGCTCAGATTAAGATTAATCTGCTTCTAAGAAAGTTCACATTCAACCAATTTCAATAGACAGACATTTGGAATAAATGGTGATTAAAAAAATATATTAATAATAAATATATATATATATATTGTTATAATATTAGTAACTTATCAGTAACAGAATTCTTGGGCGAGCTAAATTGATCTGAATTACATTCATTTGTCATTTGGTCTTTTTATAAATCAACATACACTTTAGTGAGATTGGAGAGGAAAATAGTGAAATACTTGACCAGTCTAAAAAGTTAACAAAATGGAGAGATTTCTTCCCTTTCTAGTCTCCATGTTGCAGACTTAACATACACGATTATTTTAAAATCTTACCCAGCATTAAGGAGGCCAAAACTCCAATGATCACAATTACAATTTTTCCCATCTTGATGAGTTGGTCCTTGGTTTCTGCTTGAAGACAAAAAGAATCCTTCCAGCTGATCAGATGTGGTTTGTTGAAATATTCTGAGGAGACTTGTTCTGGTGGGATATTTATACGGTTAAAGACAAAGGAGGGTGCAAGAACAGGTTATTTTACCTCCACACCGCCCAAGTCCTTTGTCTTCATCCTTACGTCAGGGGGGAATGTGTCGATGCTTCTGGTGAAGAAGCTGAAACTCCCACGGCTGGTTTATCGAGTTCAGAGGGAACCAGTCACCACACCTGCTTCTTTAAGTCTCTTTATGCTTGTACAAATATGTACAAATATTCACAGACTGTAACATGGCTGTAAGAGTAAAACACAAATATTCAATTTAATATCCATCACACAGGCAGAAGAGAATCACCACTTCCCCGTTGATATGTTGAAACCAGAGAATATTTGGCATTTTAGTGGAAACATTTTTTTTTTTACTTACACTTCCTTTAGCTCAAGGGTATCGAGTCTTTCTAAGGAGAGCAGTGAAGTGGGGAAATGTAGAGTCAGTCTACTGAAATATAAAGTTACTCAAATAAGTTATGAACGTATTTTACTTAGTTAAATTATGAGGATCTAACTTTGTGAACATTAAAAAGTCCCCAAAAGACAGACTACACTTGGCACATGGAAGGCCATTCATAAATAATTTGCAGATTCACTGGCTGAAGCTCTATCTGCGTGCAGGTATTGCTTCAAATGCAGATTTCCTCACAGAAATTGTCTCGTGTGCCAGAATCCCAGCAGAAGCCTTCTGAGGTGTTATGTACCCAGATCCAAATAAGCAGCTGCTCCACAGAGAAGGTCAACAAGCAGAGACAACTACAAAGAAGCAGAGGTTGACACACATTCCTTTGCCCCAGAACGGATATGTGAATTTATTTATACATTTTTAAACAATGCCAAAAAGTCAATTTCATCTAAACTGAACCATTTAAAGACCAACAACCCCCGACATATTACAATCAGCTGGAATTTCAATATCGAAATCAGTAAATCTGTTCAGACATCAGCCAGTAGACCACGTTCATTATTTTAGCTAAATATTAAGCCAACAGGTTAACAAGTGAAATTCTTTAAAATGCTCATGAAGCCGTGAGCTCTGGATTAAATCGGGACTCTGAAGTTACTATTCAGTGGGTCAACAGCAGTTCCAGGACTAGAATACTTTGACCGTATGTAAAAGATAAAGATTCCTCGTCTAGCAAAGAGTTAAATGGAACAACGACACATTTCTTACAAAAAACATGAAGCTACAGTCAGTTGCTGGTTCGCGCAACATTAAAATGAAACAAAGGGAGTTTTAATTTTTAAACCTCTAACTGCACCATGCAAGCAGAAACCTTCACACTTAATGAACACAAGAGACTATTAGTTATTGATCTGCATTACAACGCTTGGCAAAGAAAGGCAAAAATAGCACAGGTCACAAAATGTCGGCCTATTAAGTTACGTAATGTCATTACTGGGCCAACAAAACCAATTTAGTCAATTACATTTTATTAATTTGTCTAAACGTTTTGCTAATTGTAGCATCCTTTGAACTTTCAACATACATGGAAAGATAGCTTTCAGATTAATGGAAAAAAAGGGGGAAATTTCATTTGAACCCAAATCTGTGTGCAAGTAAAAACCGGAAAAAAAGCATGTCTGAGGTGATCATTTTATCATTCTGGTGCCGAGGTGCGTCGTCTTTCTGCTTAGAGCAGGGTGTTGGCCACAAACAGAGCAGCGATGGTGGCGAGCGCCGTGCTCAGGCCGGAGGTCCCGGGCGCCGCGTTGCACAGGTCGCTGTTGCAGCACGTCTTGTACATCTTGTAGACGGTGGTGTTGCCGGGTAACACCGTGTCCTCCGTCTTGTTGCACTTGGCCAATTCTAGACAGCCCTTCATCTTGATGCTCACAAAGCCGGCTGTGGTGAGAAAACACTCAGTCATGAGTCATTGTGGACATTAGATGTTTGCACTGGGTGTTGGTGGCTGGTTCCTTTAGCTTTTAGCTTCAGTCAAAAGAGCGAGCACATTTTAAACCAGAACTACTGGAGTCTTTGTCAAAAATAAATACTATGTTCCTATTGAACATGTTTAAAAATGGATGGCAGATAAATGATAAGAATATGAACTTTAGTTTATATTTGTATAATGAACATTTACAGCAGCAGTGTTGACTTAAACTACAATGTGTGTTCGCGTGGGCTCTTTTATGTTCTTCCAATACTAAAAACAAGAGGAAGAAACCACATCAGGCTCAAATCTGTTATAATTAACAAGTCAAACCATTAAAGGCAACTTTATAAGAGTTAAGATTCTTGCAGCCATTTTGAACTGAAGTAGAATTCCACGCACTAATTTAAAACTATTTCAGCTTTTTTGCAATTTTCAAAAGACATAAGACTTCAGATAAGTTATCTGCCTTGGATCTGGTGCAGCACATATGCACTTTTGACAATGCAAGGGCTGTGGCTACATAAGAGCTTCCTCTTTTGAGAATGTAGTCTGGTGGGATGGTTGACTCCTTACCTGCCTCCCCAACACCACTGAAGCACTGTTCTCCGGTTGCACAAGTGACTTTGGATGTAGCGCATAGGTTCCCGACGCCAAATTTGCATTCGTAGCACTGCAGAGCTTGAACTGCAGCCACAGATAGTTGAAAGGGGTGAAGGAATGAGGAAAGAAACATAGTTAACATCAATAAGTCTCCAACAAGCCATAATGAAGACATTGAAATACACACACATATCTCTCTGTACGCCAGTCAACATCTTCTCACAATTGTTGACAGCTTCAAAAGACAAATGGGTGAGTTTGCACCTGTAACTAAGGTTTTTATGGCCAAACCAGTATTTATTAGCAGCTGATTCAAACACTTGAACAAAAATGAGATAAACGTAATTCAAATCAAGCTGCTCTGTCAGTCTCTTTTGAACAAGTCTTTGTCATTTAGAAAAAGAAAATTCAGATACTGTAAATGTTGATCGACACATTCAACAACTTGTGCTTTTCTTTAATAGATGGAAAAGAACCAAAGTGCAGCCATGGTGACAAACAAAGGCTAAAAGACGAGCAGCCACTGTGAAACTGACTCATTGGTAGGAGGGGAGAGACTATTGTATGAACTAAGGTAAAGCTTTGTGAGAAACCGGTCACTCTAGTTAAACATCAGCATCTCATGGAAGGTGTGCACCAACATTGTTATGTAACAAAAGGTAGTGTCTGGAAAGTTCTCCCTGCTTTGATCAACAGCCATTTATTCAGTCACGTAGTTACTTTGAACGTCAGCGCAACCAACAGGGCACAGACAAGGTTTCTAACTGACCATTCTTTGGTTAACCATTAAATGGTCAACTACCTGCACCGCGATTCAGCCCCTCCCTGTTTGAGCTGAGCAAACAGCACCAACGCACTGGTCCTGAAGCAAGATGCACTCCAATGCATTATTCTACTTGAGGACCCAAACTGAACATGTCAGACTTCCATTGACCTGCTTTATGGTTTCATCTCAGTGCGAGAGAAGGGTCTGAACCCAGAGAGATGGGATAATACAAACAGATGAGTGTGGGGGGGGGGGGGGGGGGGGGGAGGTCTGGGAAACCGGTCGGGATCCTTGTTATTCATTTAGAGATGGCGCCCAACTTCCCCGGTGGCTCTATCTGTACATCTGTACACTGTCACACAAGCCTATCACGTCATCTCACTTCAAACAGTCATGTTCTTTTTGCACCACAGCTTTTAATAAGAAAATCTTATCTGTAGAGTCTGAAAGAGTAAACAACCTTACCATGAAGTACTTTCATTTAGACTATTGAATACCAGAAACCCTTTATCTTGGGAGATAGCTCATAGGAAATGTATGAAAGAACTGATCTCAGGGGTTGAAGACAGCTGGATACAGATGTTCAATTTGAATCATTATGGAACCGAGCTTCGCTCAGTGGGGGTCGTTTTGATAGAAATTCTCGTCATACTCCATGACTCAAGATCAAGATAATATAATGCTTATTTTGAGGGATTAAGAAATGTTTCGAACAAACAAAATGAGTCAGAAGTATACTTAGAACCTGATCTTGGGTAATAAAAACAAAACAAAAAGAACACGCCCTTATACACAAACACCCCCACACCCTGTCCCTTTGGTTTTGGGTTACACCCGAATTTAATTAGAGCAGACTATCCCCGTTAAGAGACCACCTTTGTCTGCTACTAATGTACGGTCTCACACATACATGAGTATCGTATATAAATATAGATTCTGTTTAGGATCAATATTGAGCTCTTCAACTAGGGAAAAATGTCCAATACCTTTAAAAGTTCCACAAAGATTAATGTATAGCAGACTGAAGTGAGGTCACCGTACTAAGAACTAGTAGACTATGAGGACACAATGCTCGCGGCAGTTCGCAGAAAATTAAAAAAGGCGTGAGACACTTCAGCACTTTGCAATGTGGACAGACCTGACTGAGCCAAGTAATCCATAAGCTCCATAAAACAACGAGGGAACAGTACATCCTCGTGGTGTCTAATTACAGCACAGCGCTTGTCCACTGAAGGGCCTCCACATACATTTGGTCCGGTCTTCACTGTAACGCTTTAGATCAAACCAAAACAGGGCCATGCATCCAAGTGTGACATTTGGCAGGTGAAATGGCGTCACATGTTGTTAGCATTAGGAAGTCACGGGTTAGTCTTGCATAAGTTGTGCAATGGAGAGAAAAAACATTAGCGCATCACTGGGAGTCCCTGAGTGTCACATTGACGTCATCGTTCTAAGAACTATTGACATCTTGATACTGCGTGAACTACCGGGTACAAAACTCAACGATACTAAGAGAGCGTGCACAGCCGTTCAATCGCTAAACTATCAGTCCTAGTCACAGGCAGAGGTTGGCCAAGTGGTCCGCAGTTACATTTGGGAAAACAACAAAAACAACATGTATTAATATGATGGTTAGCTTTGGATTTAAAATGCAGCAATAATTCAAAAGTCCTTTGTGTAATACAACTTTTGCACACCTATTGTGACTAATGCAGGAAATTGACAATATACAGAACTAGATAAAGAAAATATCAGAATATGTTCTTGTAGTAAATGTTTGATACGGTTCTAAGGATTGAATGCTTTTTGTTGAAATACTTGAAATTTTAAAGAATGGAAAGTCCATTCCAAACATTTTAATTAGTGAACTTATTTCAGAAAAGTGTTCAGAAGTGACTTTTAATGATAATGTTTCATTATCGCAGCAGCAGTAAGGACTGTAGGGTGTCGGACGTTACACAATGTGCAGCACCAGCTACACGCTGCCCTCTGCTGGCCCGTGTCTCACACTACACATCACCGCCTCACAACACACCACAACACACCGAGAGACACAACAGCTCCTGATGAATCAGTCCTGCACAACAGGAACATCATTCGTGGCTGCAGGGGCCTCACAGCTGGGATGTTGGTTCTGGTCGTGAATTAGTGGCGTGTGTGTGTGTGTGTGTGTGTGTGTGTGTGTGTGTGTCCGACACAAGCAGCTGATCGGTGACTCACTCCAGTTGAAAAACACATTTTGAGGTCAACTTCAACACAATCTCTGTTAAAGAGAGCTTTGTTTTATGTTATAATATCACACCACAAAACTAAATTAAAAGCAATGCGGGTCACGTGCCACGACGCCCACTGATGCTAAAACGAGAGAATCTCATTAGACGACTGTGCAAACAAGTGTTTAAGAAAGAATGAAAGGCGTCCGCTTCAGTAAATCATCATCATCGTCACACACACAGCTCCAGGTGGGGTGTGACAGGTAAATAAAGTCGGCCTGAAGCTCAAAGCCGACATTCTTTAAGCAGATTTCACTGATGGGAGAAGGATTCTGGCTAATGTTTCTGGCACAAAGATATATTTTTTTAATCGTTTAATTCATTTGTACAGATTAGCAAATTCTTATTGTCATGCTTTAACTACACAAAACATGCATTTAATATTTTAATAGTTTAACTTAGTCAACAGTCTCTCTGTCTGGCGACCCCTCCTAATCAGACCAATCTGGGCTCCTGACACCTGGATTCAAAAGGGTTTGTCAATTCTTCTGCAAGTTGGTGCTTGAGGAAACATCTCCAGCTTGTGACTACACCCAAACCGCCACCTGCGTCTCCACTGAACACACAAAGCTTTACACGTGTAGGACCGCAGTACGTAATCAGCACTATTTGGTCACAGGCAACTATCTGCGTAGGTTGGGTTTTTTTTTTAAGTTTAAAAAAAAGTTAAAAAAAAGTATTTTCCTTTTATAAAAAGGAAAAAAAAAGGGTGGTTTGAATGTCCAGGGAACAGATCAATAGACTCAGTGCACAATAGTTCAAGAACAATGAGAGGTATGGGGCTTTCAGGCCATAGAAATTCTAGAAGGGGAACTTGAGACCGCCACAAGGTGGGCAAGATCTCATGAGACTTTAAGGTAGGACAGGATGCCGGTTTCTTTTTTTACACAAAATTCTTGCGGCATCAGAGCTGAGAGAGTGAACTTCAGCCATTTGTTTCACTCCGAAACTAATGTTGAACCAAAATCCAATAAAATCTCATTCAGTAAGTGGAGAGCAGAGCCACACCTTGTTATTTGGAGGTTCGCAAACATCTAAACAGTCGATTGAGTCCACCGGTTAAACTGCGTTATTGGCCAAATAAAACCAAACTACTGAAGCAGAAAGAAATAATATATGAGAATCACAAATGTCCCATTTGTGGCCACATCTTGCGCCTCTTCAATAGTGAACACAGGCTGCTGGTGCAGAAGGGAACACACCCAGTGCTCCCACTGGCCGAGAGGACTGGTGCGCCTCAGGCTGAGCGACGAAAACACCTTCTCCACCTCGGGGAGGATTTAAACTTCATCGCTGTAACACCGTTAGTTTTAATACATTCTGGATCATCTTAAAAGTTACACGCTTTGAAACGGTGGAAACAAAGGGCGTGGAGTTAAAGGAACAGATATATTGAGCGTTGATTCATTTACAGCATTTTCTCACCGACTGCAAAGCAGAATCCGACTGCAACGAGCTGGAGAAGAACTCTGTTCATCTTGGAACGAGACCACGTCGGTTCGGGAGGAGCTGCTCGGTGGTGGAGGAGTCAAACCGTTAGAATGTTTGAGCAGGGAACCCTTTCCCCCCACTTTTTATAACGTTCCACCTTCGATCCAAACGTCACCGTTATCCAATCAGGGCCGCGCGTCCACCCCGCGTGTCATCCCCGCGCGCTCTCCCACCTGGGTGAATCACAGGTGCGTGTGTGTGTGTGTGTGTGGGGGGGGGGGGGGGTTCCAGGAAAAAGGATATCTTTCGGTTGTTTCATGTTTGCATTTAACCCCTCATTTGTCATGTCTACACACCTAGATGTGGGACCCAGAAAGGGTCCACGTGGTACATTTATTCAAGCTCTTTACTTATACTGTAGTTTTCATCCAGTGTCTATTACAAGTAGTAACGATTGATATTTTACATAGAAAACATATGAGCCAATTAAGTCCATCACGTGTTGCAGCCTAAACCAGTGATCAAGCTGGTTCACGTGGGTGAAGGAGACTAGAATCCATTTTAGTGGCCAAAGGGATGAGCTATCAAATTCAAAATGATCTCTGTTTGGCCAAGTAAAAAAAGCCACTTAGTGCATTGCCCTCTAATGCAGTGCGTGTGTTAATGTCGGTGAGGGCAGCCTCACCTGGTTCCTCTTCCCTCTGTTCATTTCACACAGTCAGACTGCGGCAGACGCTTGAATCGTAGACCACGAGTGTGCTGACATCTGTATGGAGAAGTGGTCGTTTTTGAACATGCCAAAAAATAACTGTTTCTTTGAAGAAATGTCCAAATCGGTAGAGTACAAATACTGCTACAAATAGCATTCTAGTAGTCAGAGGGGTCCTTAGCACGTATGCATTGGTCTTTGTCTGGAACTATGGAGAAATATGATTTTATTGTAGTTCAAATATGGAGCAATGATCTTTTTGAACTTGCAAATATGGGGCTTTTACTTTGGAGAATATCTCCATTGTTACACTGAAAATTTCAATTTCTTGTACAAGAGTAGTCAGAGAGGTTATGTAAGCTCATACTTCTACCATGGTCCGGAATTTGCTATTTAAATAGCCTTTACTCCGGTTATGTGTTTAATAACGTGCATGTACATGCATGTACATGCACTAAAATCATCATTTACTGAACTGATCTTTTACTCTAAAAATAAAAGTCTATACAGCTCACGGTCACAGACACAAAGCAGACATAGCTTTAAAAAAAAAAAATGAAAGGTGGAATCTGATATATACATATATATACATATATATATATATATATATACATATATATATATATATATATATATATATACATATATATATATATATATATGTATGTATATATATATATATGTATATATATGTATGTATATATATATATACATATATATACATATATATATATATATATATACATATATATACATATATATATACATATATATATATATATATATGTATGTATGTATATATAATATTTCAACCCTGGTTGTCTAGCATGTTAGAAATGGGTAAACAGACATGTTTGCAATGCACACAAGCTATAGAAATGGCTCTGACTCCGTTACTAAAACATTCTGGTTGCCAACAGCTCTGTGTGCACAACAATACTCTCTGTTGCCAGAGGAGTCCATGTCCGAGGTAGAAACTGGTTTTAATAACTGAGGAGACGTCTCTGGGGATTCTTCCCCCCCCGTCCCGAGCCTGGTGAAGGACACGGTGACTAGAAAGCCCCACTTCACCTCTATTCAAGACACTTTGCACGAGCATGTGTGTTCCTGTCCCGAGTCGGTCCTGTCCTGTCCGCCTCTGCTCGTCTCCCGGTGTTTGCAAACGCCCTCTGAGGGAGACAACAAAAGCATTTAGGGAATGAACGATGAGACGAGTCTTAGGTGAAGCAATTAGTAACGTTTGGGGTGGTGGGAATGTTTGTTGCAGTGTAATGATTAGGGGACTTTCATGGGACAGTCATTGTTTTGAAATACTTTGCTGTGCGTGTGTGTGTGTGGGGGGGGGTTAGGGTTGAGGGGGGCGGTGAAATGCCTTCATTGTTTTTCCCACTGATCCAACTCTCAACAACAGAACGGAGGGCCGTGCGGGAGAATCCAGCCGAACCAAGAAACTATAACGCCGTCTTCCAAAGGACATGCCACCTGGGGCGAAGTTCTGTTTGCCGGCTTTATCAAAGCTGCAGAGGAACCGCCTTAAAATCAACAAAGGCAACTTTGTGGAGTGGCTGTGTCGCACACATCAAGCCCCGAAACAAGAGTTTGCAACCCGACAGAGATCAGAGTCGGACTGAAGGCCGTGAGCCACTAAATACCCCCCTCATAACGGGGGACACAAAATGTCTTTCACATTTGTCATTTCCTTGTTTTGGGATCATATTTTGGTTTGCGTTCACCCCATAGTATGACATTCAAATATTTCCAAAGCCGCAATGTGTTACGACAACTAAACATGACGAGCTGCTCCTACTAAAGGCTCCAAACCGACGTGCCGTGTCACGTCAGAGCGTGCAGCTGAATTCGTGACGTTGTGTTCACAAACGCCAACAGGCAGCGAAGCTTCACGCGTGGGGGGTAAAGCGTAGATTTCCCCCCCAACATCACATGGTTTGAGGGGTGTGGTCTCTCCTGCTGCCACATTACCTCCACAGTGGCGTCTGTTGTAAAGAGGGATCCAAAAAACAATGTGGCTGAGCCTTTCACATGACTGCATTGAGAACAGCTGATAGGAGGGTTCCTCAGAGCTGATTTCCTGCCACATTTGGTTGCACAAAGACGATTTTCCCCCGTCAGCAGACAGACTCTCGCACCTGGGCAGAGGGAAACGGGGGGGGGGGGGGGGGATTCCTTTCCACAGTCAGAGGGATTTGGGCGGCGGAGGAGAAGGGCAGGCTGCGAGCTGCGGTTTGAGGTTTCCCTGAGTCACGAAGGAGCCTCCTCCTCTTCTCCCTGTGGAAAAACTGACAGGGCACGGCCCCATGAAGAGGTGCGTCCTGCAGGGCCAAGGAGAGCTGCTGGCATGAGAGGAAACACGTTGAGTTGCATGTAAATAGTGTTCTCCAAGTTAACGGCATCCCTCAGAAATGTACACCTCGACTCAGGGTCGAATACAACTGAAGACGGGTGTTTTAAAGCGGAAAAATCAATTCATTCAAATTTAAATGTCTCATATCCAACATTTTGGTGGTTAACAAGCAACGAGGATCCACGAGAGAGAGCCTTCGTCGCCCTCCTATCCTGCGCTCCCCCAGACTCTCAGACGCTGTAAGGATCAACGTGAAGCCTCGAATAAGGAACATTTACAGCTAAGTAAACTAACAGTTGAGTTAACTTACATATGCAAATAACCAGGATGTCACCTGACAGCGTTCACGTCAACAGCAGCATAGCAGGGCTCAAGATGTGACTTCACACATTATATTGTGTTACCAGTCCGTGCTGTGACCTCCAATGTCCTGTTAGACAAACAATGACCTGTTGTTCCCTACCGATACCAGTGTGTTACCTTTCTCTATATACTATATTTGGATGGGATTTCGGCTAAAAAGCAGATTTAAAAAAAAAAAAGACCAAATCCTTAGTGTGAGAGCATGAGATTCTCAACTCAGTTTGTCGTTGGGTGCGTTTTGTTGTTGTTTTCCAGTCAGCGCTGTTACTCAGTCATGTGAAATGTCACTGCAACCACACCCACAATCCCTCTGTTGCCACAGAAAACGCCCCAGAGGCTCAAAAACTACGAGAACGCAGTTGAGAGTGCTGCCTCGTTACATTAAAGTTTAAATACAACCGTCACTAGCGGTGTGTTAGAAACATGTAACAGTAGAAAAACAGAGCTCCAGAGTAATACAGTACTGTGGGGCAGGATGGTAGAGCTGCAGGGGTAAAGAACATGAAGAACAGAAAGATTATGAAAAGAAAATAGAAGTTTATTGAGAAGTCTGAATCCTGCTCACTCTTCCACAGTTGCAGAAAGACAACACAAACATTAGGTTAAAATCTGGACACATAAACACCATTTCTCTTGTATCATGAAATCCAAAAACAATCTATTCCAGTCACACAAACATAAAGAGGGGAGGCAGGACGGGTGAGTATCTGTCTCCCTGCTTCAGAGACGTAAAAGGGGGGGCGGCTGCTCGTCTCTGAACCCGAACATAAATAACATGGCTGCGCTGTGGGGAGACGCCAGTGGGATCAGTGCAGTGGTGGAGTGAACTGAAGGATTCAGATTGTCCAAATTCCTCTTTCACCAAATTACCTCCTGAATTTGTACACGGATGGTTTGGGGACACATTTGCAGACAAAGTTCATTGCATCTGTACGTTTGATGTGGAGCTGCAGGTCGGCTGAAATAAAAAAATAAAAAAAAACACTGGAAAGTGGGAAGCAGCCACTCTGGCTCGGTCCAACGGGAATAAAATGTGCCGACCAACACCACGAAGCTCAGGAACAAACGCCTGCAGAAGCTGTAAGAACAGCAGATCAAGTCTGCCGAGAAAAAGGGTTCAGTGGGGCCAAAATACCAGGAGATTCCTGTCGAATCAATCAACATTTCATTGGTTGATTGGCGTGTTTGAAATGTGTTGGTAGCATCGTGGGATGTTTGGAAAGAGAAAGCAAAGCTAACCATTCGCTAGCGGAGGCTTCACGTCATCGATCAGGCCTTTTTACCAAAATGTCAAAACTATTTCAATTTAGAAGCGAAGCCACAGGGGGGGGGGGGGGGGGGATTACGATACAAACGCAGCTAAGCCCGCTCCCGCTAGAGGGGGAAAGTCTCAGGAAAATGTAGCACAGGTAATATTTTCATGTCGGTGATGATACTCAGGTGTTTGACACGCGCACAGACAGCTGGAGGAACGACGCGGCCCGATTACAAATGTCTGAAGAGCTTGTGTTGACTTCTGCGGTTTCTACCTTGCCGCCTCTGACAAGAAAAAAGAAAGTATTGCTGCTTGTGCCTCTTACAATACAAGAACAATCCAGCTGTGTTTTTTTTCTTCTTTTAAATCTTAAGGCAAATAGAACCCAACACTCGGTTCAACAGCACGCCACAATACAATCAGACAAACACACAACTGTCTCTGCGGGTGCCAGCCTGAGCGAACATGCATTTAGGGGGTTGCTGGCCAGTGGGGACGGGAGGCTTCAAATGATGGAGGGTTTACCACCACCCTTTACCAGACCGTGCCAAATAGGGAATAAACAAATGCTTTAATCCACTCGGAGAAGAACATAAAAGCTTCTCTACGGGGCAAAGGTCGCTGTAGCAGAGTGAACATGGAAGCCAGGATTGTTCCGCTTCCTCTCACCTTGTCCTCCTGTTTTTGGCACTGATGAGTTTGGTAAGGTATGTGTATGGAACCCCACGTGTGTTGACGTATGTAGGAGTGCGCATGTGTTGGTTTGGGATTTATTGATCACGGCTGTGCGCTTTTCGCTCACTCAGAAATCTTGACATTTTTTCATTTGCCTTAATCTAAAACCAAAATAATACAGTCTTCGGGGCATGGAGGGGGCACTTGAAAAGCTGTGTAAAATGCAGGTGACCCCTCCCCATCTGATTATAATTCCCCGTCTTCGTCCTCTTTCCCGACTGATCTTCCTCCTCCTCCTCCTCTTCCTCGGTGCAGGCCGCTCTAGCGGATGGCCTTGACAGGGCTCTTGAAGCTGGAGGCGGCTTGCAGCTGCAGCTGGTAGGCCATGGGGTGGATCTTGAACCCGTACAGCCTGGAGGAAGAAGAAGACAGCAATGAACCAGTGAGTAAATCTTCTGTCAACCTTTTAAATGGGTGAATAAAGAATTTAAGAAATCACAAGCAGCACTAAAGCGACAAATATTAATGCAACACAAAGAAGTGAACGAGGCTGCGTGGATCTTAAACGAGGTTCATACACATTTCGACCAATGGATTTCCATGACTTCAAACAAATGTGAAATGTCGGTGTACACATGATAGTGAGAAAATGCAGTATTTAAACTAACAATGAGAAGACCAAAGCATGCAGTGTTTACCCTGCCATACAATTAGTCCGTTTTTTTAGGTTTACAATGATCCACTATGGAGGGGTACCTTTCGGGTTTATCCTGCTACCGGGGCTAAAACAATACTTTTTTAACTTCCAATTATGGACAATGTATGAACTGTTAACAGTATGTACGGTTCTACTCAACAGCAGCACACGGTCCAGTTCGACCTGAGGTACTAACCTTGGGACAAACTGATTGGCGGGCCTCTTGGGCCTGTACTCAGGGTGAACCATGAAGAGCATGTGGGGGAAGCCAGTGCCAAAATAGGCTCCATCTGTGTGGTGGTGCCTTGAGGACTTGGGCGTGTAGACGTCCATACATTTAGGACAGTACAGCTTCACCATGGCCTCTCCGGGGATGTCTGACAGACCTGTAGGGGGGCGGAGAGAAAAATACACTGGTTTAGATGGGAGAGGAAATAAATCTAAGACAGAGAGCGCACTAGAATGCTGCTGCTGCAGTGCATGTACTTCCTTTACGTCGCCCTGTCAAATCGACTGAACCCCAACCCCACCGTGGACTCAATACACATAAAATATCAAAATTAAACACACACACAGAAAGCCGGTCAAAGCCATGAAGATGAAAAATGTGGCTACATTCTTGAATACTCTGATCGCAAAGTATAAACAAACTTTATATGGTGACAAAATGTCCATAATTACCCTTCACGTAGCACGCTTTACACGCTGTGTTAAAGAATTCATCTCTTTACTTACCGATAGGAAGCATTGGCTGATTCTCACAATAGACTCTGGGGCAGTAGCCAAAATCTCCCTGTTGATACTTTTCCAACTGCAAAGTATAATGATGATAAAAAATTAATATTTAAAAAGGTGGTAAACTGCTGTCATTTAACAATTGACGAAGCTTTACAAAGGGCGCTGATTCAGTTATTACAGTAAAGATCACAATATGTAAATATATAAATATACAGAAGATTGCGACCACGCATCGTGTTGTGACATTATTCATATCTCCTCAACTAATGTGTTTAGGATTAAATTGTTTACCAGGGCAGATGTACTGCTGGTAGCATTGGCAGATGTTTGAGTAATAGCACAATTCACTAATGTTACAAAGAAAAGGTCCTGCAAGTACATGAAAACATACTTTAAGTACTAAATATACTAATATTTATTATTTCAGATTGATTGATATTTTGTATTATGAATTCACAAAGTAACGAATAATACTCTCAAGTATTTTATGTATGAAAATATGTATATGTATGAAAGTAAAAATATTCCCTCTTTATATTATATCCCCTATTTCCCTTAAGTGGGCAAGAAGTATAAAGTAACAAACTAAAAATACCCATAATGTATAATTAGTAGTATTAGTAAAGCACCACGGTCTGCAGAGATCAAGCCTCTTCATTTTGCTCTCATTGATGCATCGAGCAAATTAATAAACCTTTGCTGGACCAAAGTTTCACTAAATTGATTTGCAAACACTAAAGTCTCTTAGTTTGTCCACTTCCTCTTTGATGAGACAAAATTCTATTAATTATTGTCGCGCTACATTCCCATTTCTTGCACGTACCATCTGTGCGATGCCCCTATTGGTGAGGATGTAGCGGGCGTGGATGAGGCCATACAGCATCTCTGCTGCCTGCTCGATCAGGTCACTCTGGTTGGGATTGTCCTCCAGCTCCTCATCTGAACACAAAGGGCAACAAATAATATTGTCAGGGTCCATATTTCTTTTTTGACATTTTACAGAGAAGCAAAACTGTGGAGAAAAACATTTTCTAAAAGGCACAAGAAATACTGACATTGCAAAAGAAAGAAGGCTCTTGTAACACAAAATACTTTTGTCAAGTCATCCACAGGGTTTCAAAGATCCTGTGAAAATGTACAGCAACTTAGATGGGAAATGTGTATGTGTAATCTGGAGAGAAACCGCTGGCACAGCAGCTCCGCTGAATGCTGAGATCAAACGTCCAGTCATTTTATTTGATGGATAGCATGTGCCAGCATGAAAGATCTTAGAGAGCAGAATTACATTAAACTAAGGATCACTCAACACATTTCTTTCGTCACATGGCATCAACTACTTGTTAAGCTCTGGATCGGTGTTCTGTTTCAGCCTTCAGTCTTTTTAAGCTCTTTGACTACACTTCCGCCGTTTGGGCCGATTGTGTCTCCTGTCTCGACAATTATCCTACGTCTCAAACAACCTAATGGGTGGCAACCAGTGCGTAACGAAATCTGAAACCTTGAAGGTATAATATAAGATTACGCACCTGGCTCGAGGTCCAGGATCATGTCAAGGGCCTGGCGGTAGTGTGGAACCTGCTCATTGAGCCCCGTCAGATTAAACTTGTCCTGGATGTAGTCTTCGTCCACCTTCAATTGAGGAAATCAAATCACAAAATGGATTAATCTGAAAATATTTAGCACGACATACAACAGGATACGTTCATGCACCATAAATTCCGGACTACAAGCTGCGGTTTATACCACGGTGCGGCTAATGTATCATTTCTACAGGCTAACGTCTAAAAGCGAGACAGACGGGTGCTAGTTACGGGCAACCAATCTGGCTGTTGGAGAAGGAAACAGAGCGGCTGCACGTAGACTTTCCATTAATGAACCAATGGTGAGACGTTAAATGTGAAGAACAGCACGGACGACTCTGCATCGGCAGACGTTTTTCTGCCGCGTGGACATCTGCGGCTTATAGAGCGGTGCGGATTATATATGAACACATCTTTATTTCGTTCTAAATTTAGGTGGTGCAGCTTATATTCAGGTGCGCTCTATAGTCCAGAATTTATGGTATTATAAATTCAATGCAAAAAAGTACATTTAGCCAAACAATAAGTGGATTAAAGTATGAGGGTACAAACCCAGAACAAAAAGAATCAATGAAGTGTAATTTAATATTAACTGCAAAGGAAGTAAGAGTAACATGTTTCAATCAGAGCGCTAACATACTTTGCAGATGCCAGACACAATAAGCTTTGATCAAATTCAACTATCAATTTGTTGTGTCATATTGACAATAGTTTAATGAAGTGAAAATAGGTGAAATCTGTCCCGGAGCCAATAGACTAACGTAACGTTCATGACATTACAGATGAGGGATACATCTGGCTGTGCCCAGAGTGTGTAGTAAAAGTAACAGTAAGAAACAAAACCATATTACGATCCAACTTACTCGTGGGTTATATTACCAATAACAAGGCCAGCTTCTATGTGAACTTGACTCAGACATGTCACTGCGGGGATGGCGATAGTTAATATTACTGAGACCAATCAGACAAGGAAACTCACTTCACAGAAAAACTCATTCCCCCTCAGTCCACAGAACCAGGAGATCCATGACACTTCTTCTGAACTGCTCATCTCTAAAGACCTATTAAAAGGAGAGGCAAAACAGAAAGATATGATCCAAAAAAATAAATCAATTAACATTAGGCTAAACAACGTTACATCAACAGCGCATTCTCTGTGACACATGAATAGTTATGATTACAACATCCATTGTCAAAATCATATTCACAAGTTGCTGGAGTCCTTATAAATATTTCCACAATTCTATTTATATTCAGTACTCACAGCAGTAACTTAACGCTACGGATGGCTGTATGAAGCAATAGCTACTAGCCAAGATTGGTAAAGGCTAGGCTAACTACCTAGCTAGCATTATTTTCGCCAAATGTATAAACAAAACTAGAATTTAGAATAGGTTTCGATTTAGTTTCGCTTTTAAATACGTATATCGAAACGTCTGGTGTTAAATATAACGTTATGGTACGGCTATACGCGACAAAAACGCTTAATGTAATCAACGTTAGCTCGCTAAGCTAAACCCCGCTAGCAGCGAATACCCAAAATTAAATTCAATATGGCGCATCGCTAAAAACCGGGCCCCAATGCAAAAACCGCTTACTGCAGCTCACTGTGCATCTGCGTCTAAACGTATGAATACAGTTACGTAAGTAATTTAGCAAACCTACCCAGATTTCAACTTTTATAGTCAAAAATCCTACAGCTCGTAGCAATCACACCGGTGTAAATAAGATGGACACCACCTCCCAGTTCACCCTGTAGGTTACGTTCTTCCTCTTCCTACCGGGACTCGGAGGCGGTGTTCTGCTCCAACGATGCACTGCTGCCGCCTACTGTTGACTTCAGTATTACATGAGGTGTGCTCACACGGCCAGCACCTGTTCTTTCTGCCTTTACTCTTCCCTTTTTGCAAAAAAACGTTTCACTATTGTAAACCGATGACATGGCAACGTGTAAATTGTAATTGTAAATTTACATTTATTATGTCTTTGGGAGACAAACATTTTTGTAGTCAATGCATTACTGCCAAATGATTTCAAAAGCATACTGGGGCTTTAATTTGAACCGAGGAATGAAGTTTCCCTACAATCCAACCAGACGCTTATTTTAGTTACTGCCAGTAACATGTCAAATGTCAACATGAAAATATTAGCTTGAGGGCTAAACAAAATAATCCCACTATATATACAGTCAAATGCTGTTATTTCTTTAAGACAATCCAGTGGCTCAGAAAATAGTCCTCTATGTTTATCGGTTCACAAACATTAAGTACACCTTGAATGAAGTATTTAAAGCATAATATCATTCATCTACCTCTCCATATTGGACTTGGAGAACCCTCAAAGGGCATTAATCAGTGATTTTATTACAATAATGGCAATTTAACTTTTTGTTGAATTGTAAACCAAATAAATACAAATATCAAACCGTAGTTTATTGTATACATTGCAATGACTTCATGAAGGTGCCATGATAGTTAAGAGCGTATAATGGATTATATTTGCTGCCACCAGCAAACCTTTATTTTCCTAAATCAGAAATTGGCAAACTACAGCTGGATTTCTTTTGTTTATTCAACTGTGTTTGCTTAACAGCTGCATCCCTCACTGGTATAGACACACATAGAATTAAAGTGGCATTAGTTATACCAATTTTTCTGGAATGTCCAAACATATGCAGTGAAAAAGGTATTTTATCTTGCTCAGTTTTTCTTCATAATATTCCAAGAATGAGACATGTCATATTTTCCATTAAATCAAAAGTAGTTTATTTAACTTTGCCTTCTCTGTATAACTTTATTATAATAAGACACTTCTCTGCTTGTACATTGCTCCCTTGAACTAAACATGGCAACATTTGTTTGTGGGAATGTAAGTTGGGGTAGACAATACATACCAATATACATACACATGTGTATATTATGGTTCCATTAATAAAACCACAAATAGGAAAAAAAAAAAAGTTTAAACCACTCCAGGTACCTTAGTAATGCTGAAAACACAGTACAATCTTTGAAATAATTGTTTCCTGGAATACACTGGTTTTTCTTTTAAAATAATGCGCACTTCAACATTAAGAGTTAAGGAGGGATGGAGGACTCTTTGAGCCAGTGTTAAGTGTAGCAATGTATAAACCAGGCAGGGCAAGCAGCACCCATGGGTGCGTGTTCACGCTGAGAAGTGAGATAATCAAAACATGTCCCGCTTCATTTGCCTGCAGAACAATGTATGGTTAAATGACACACAACAAAAGAAATGGAACGGGTGAGGTTGTCTGCTGCTTGTTATTCGTTTGGTTGATGATGATCATATACACACAGCTGGATGTATACATGTGAATGTATTCAAGAAACAGTAGAATTGTCTTGATAATGAGAATTGCTAAATCAAGTGTGGGCAAACAAGGCAGAAAGTGCTTGCCATTCATGATAACCCCTCTGGTCCACCCCTCTTTCCCCGAGTTATTACACAAACAGCAGAAAAACGCACACATGCCACACACGCACACATACACAAAATCAAATGCCCTACTCACAACATCCCAGAGACGATTTCAAACTGTTTTCAGTATACAAACACAAACCCCAACTTACAGCAGTGTAAGAATTGATGCAGGTGTATAAATCACTTTTCTTTTTAAAGTTCCCCTTGGATGTCTGTGTGTGCCATTTTACGTCTTTCATGTACGATACAAACAAGTGTTATCCCAACATCAACCCAATATCTTCTCAACACTCCAGGTTGGCATTATTTCCCGCGAGTGAACTGTAAGGAAACTCACGTGACAGCTCGTCATCATTGACCTGAATTCAATTAGTTTGGGCTTCTGGTTGCCAACATGTCCTAAAACAGCCATTAGGAGAACATGCGCATTGGAGGGGGGGGGGGGGGGGGGGGGTTACAAATAAATACTGCCTCAGAAAAGGAGCTCTCTGTAGTATAGTTCTTTCTTGGTATGAGTGTGAAGAGTCTCCAGAGGAGCACAGAGGGGGTGCAGTATAAATGGTACAATACTCGGGCTGGCTCTGTACTCTGGGCCCAGACAGAGTACCTGTCCGGTTGCATCACATGTAACTTGCACGCACGCTAAAAAAAAAAGAACCCAAATAAAAACATTTGAAACACCAACCGTGGGTTTTTGATATACAAGGAGTGCTTATTAGAACATATTCAAATACCTATTGAAAGCATAGACAATTTTTATGAAAGTCAAACCTTTTTTCTTTATTCTATCATATCCTACATGTTTATTCAACATTTCTCCCTCCCGTCTTACAAGATTCATAGGTATTTCATCAGAGGGAAAGTCCCTACAGTGTTCCTTTAAAAATGGAAGTCACTGATGAAATAATGGATGTTAAAATGAAGCCATTAAGCTAGCAATACAGTCTTCATTAGGTAAACAAAGCTCACATGAGAGAATAAAACTTGGGAAAACTTGAGTTATGCAGAACTCTTGCAGGTAAGGAAGATGCTACGATGAGGCAGAAAAAGCCTTTATTTTCTAAAAAAAAGAAAAAAAGAAAGAAGGGCCAACCAATATGTAATTAAATGTCTGAGCAGGTCATCCATGTGAAGCACTGATAAGTAGTACGTCAGTGGGTCCTATCACAGTAATCAGAGAAACACTTGTGGGAAACCAAAAAGTCAGTAAAAGGAGGAATTAAGGAATTTAGATTTAAAAAAGGTATTTTAATGACCTGCTTTTTAGAAAAGAAAAAAGGAAAAACACACCCCTAACATTTCCTAGAGGGTGAAACTCAACCCGACACAAGGCCAGAGGAAGAAGACAGAAACAAAACATGTTATGGTACATTGTTCTCGTTAAAATATGATGCTGCACTTTCCCTTTGTGAGGGAAGTAATGCAGAACTGCACTACCTAATACCACCCAAGGCCAAAGTGTGGTAGAAATATACACAGGTACATAAATATAAAAATTTGTCCAATCCAAACATTTCCGCCAATTCAAATGTGATCATTATGCAACCACATGACTGCATGTGTTCTGTGTTTGTAAATATGTCATATTTGTGCTTGTATATGCAAGTGTGTGTGTGTGTGTGTGTAGCTTTGTGTGAATGTCCTCTGACAAACAACGTGCATCATTTGCAGAACCGCATGCTTGTCAAATCCAACTGGGGTGAAATTATTGAGGGAGGGAGGAAAACTTAACAGAAAGCGAGAGGGAACAAACGGAAAAATGTACAATAACGGACGGTAGATAGTAGACTGAGTGCAGAGGGCGAGACATCACCGGGGTCGGGGAGCGGGGGGGGTTGAGGTGAATTTGAATACCATCTCCATTTACTGTACAATGCACTAATAGATTAGGGATGCCAACAGATAAACCATGAAGTAATTATCAAAAGGGGATTCGATGTGAGGGTTTTTAATGTGGGTGGGATTCATCTGAAAAGTTCTGAAATATTTCATCACTTCCGGTTTTTCGGGGAGAGCCAGTTGCCACGCCGATCCCCGCGGTTGCCACCACCATTGCCAGGCCCGCCGGAGCCGCCACCGGGGGGCCCTCGGGGACCTCTTCCTCCCCCTCCTCCACCTCCTCCAGGGTTGACCCTTCGGTTCTGTCGTTCCATGCCAGGACGCTGGCTAGAGAAGCTTCTTTTATTAGCCAAGGGCTCCTTTCCTGCCATATCACGGTCGACGACACCTCCACCGCCCCTTCCTAGGTGGTGGGGATGGTGAGAGGGATAGGGCTTTCCCCCACCTCCCCCCTCCCGGTCTCTGAACTCTGTGAAGTCGCTGCTCTCAGAGGCGGTCTCCCACTCCTCGTTGGCCTGGTCCGAGTTCTGGTTGGTGAAGTCGGGGGACTTCGCTCCATGGCTCTGGTGGTGCTGGGTCTGTCCAGCGGTGCCCTGGTTGTAGTGGTGATGGTGGTGGCTATTTGCATTGTTAACATGCCCGCCGCCACTGTTATTGTTGGCAATTAATGTATTGTTGTGGTTAGCATTTTGGGCATTGCTTGTCACAGGAGCAGAGACGGGGGCTCCATTACTGTCCTGAACTGAATTGAGGGTAGGAGAGGAGGGCCGTCCTCCTCCGATGACCCCAACTCCTCCGTTGATACGTGCAGCATTCTCTCGCTCCTTCAGCCTCCGAAAGCGGGGGGGCTTATCCTGCTGATGCTGGGAACGCCCGTGACGCCGACGTCGAGCTGGTCGCTCAAACCCGCTGGGGGGGAACCCTCGGTTAATGGGAAGAGGGAGCGCATTCGGCGCTCTGGAGTTTGGGGCCGGGTTGGTTGAAGCTTGCTGATTCACAACTCCATTTTCAGTGGAAGCTGAGGAGGTGGGAGCTGCGGCAGGCAAGAGCGGCTGAGGGGGATTGGACGCCTGGCTTTGAGTTTGACTTGCATCAGCTATCTTTTCTTTCTTCTCGGCTCCATTTCCTCCCCTGTCCTTGGCCCCAGAGGTCTGTGGCGGGCCTTGCTGCTTTCTAGCTGAGGCCGATGACTTTGAGGACCCTCCGTGAGAGGCTGAGCTGGGTCCAACCCGGTGCCCTCCAGAATGTCCTCCTATATTACCACCGCTTCTATAGATGTTTCCTCCTCCTCCGCCACCGCCTCCTGCGCCGCCGCCGCCGCCACCACCCCTGCCCCTCCTTGAGGGTACACCCCTGGGAGTGAAGACGCGGGCCTGGGAACCTCTAGAAGGTGCGGATGAAATGTTGCTGCTGCCAGTGGTGTTGGCATGCTCAGGACCATTCTTGGTGATGATTTTCTGGGGGTCTTCCTTGTCTGAGGGACCATGGTCACTTGCACCACTCTCACTGCCAGTCTCTGAACCTCTTTCCCTCCTTCTCTTAGGGATTTCCTCATACTCTGAACCCTCACTGCGGGTTTCACTTCGGTTCCTGGCCCTGGCTGGGTTATGCTGGGACCGATCCGGACCGTGCCTGACACAGGCCCCCTCGCCCTTGGACTCATGGTGGTGGCTACCGCCAACAGATGGCCGGTAGTCTCTGCCACTCCTTCCACCCATTCTGCCCCGACTAGCACCAATGGGGCCGGCGGGAGCCGTGTAGGCGCCACGGTAACCACGGCCGCGCCCATAGAACTCTCCTCCTCGTCCGCGACTGGCACGGCTGCCTTTGGCAGGAACTCCATGATTGTGTGAGGGGCCCCCTCCTCTCTCAAAGGAGCGGTCCCTGTCCCTCCTGGAGGAGGGACCTGAAAAAGTGGTGTCTACATCTTTAGGCCCTCTCCCAGACCCAACCCCGCCTCCTCCTGAGGATCGTTCTTTTCCTGCATTCCTGGCTTTGGCTGTCTGGGCTGGTTCATCCTTCGATGGAGCGGATGGGTTCTGCGAGGCGGAGGATTCCTGCTTTATGGAGGCACGTTGGCCACCATCTTTCTCTTTCCCAAAGCTTGTTTTTTCTCCTCCATCAGCTTCCCCTACGTCTCTCTTAATCTCCTTAAGCACTGGCTTCTTAATGGGACCGGCCCTCCTATTTGGATTGCTGCCTCCTGTCTGGTGGGAGGGTTTGTGGTCGGATGGAGTGTTGGAGGAGTCCTCGCCTCCACGAGAGTTGTTGCCACCTCCTGCATTGGCCCTTCTACCATGAGAGGACCCCCCACCTGTATTGCTGCTGCCAGGCCGTGGGCCCCACTGGGTCTCAGTCTTGTGCTCCCGCCCCCCTCTTTGGTTTGATTTAGGATGAGGGTGGTGTTGCTGCGGCTGAGCATGACTGCCATGTTGAGAGGGAGGTGGGCTAGGGGAGATTGCTGGGCCCGTCTTCTCCTGTTTCACAAGGCTGCTGCCGTTAGCACTGTTGCCTCTTTCACCATGAGTGTGCACAACAACAGCTTCACTCTCTCTCTGGGATGGGTGATGATGCAGGGCACCTTTTACATTGCCATCTTCCCTGGCAGAAGAGGAGGAGGAGGAAGAGCACGAGGAGGAGAGTGAAGGTTGGTGGATGGGGGCAGAAGAGTCGGTCTTCTTAGCAGGAGCCTCAAGCACTCTGTCTCGGCTGTTCTCTGGTTTGTGGGGGTGGAGAGAGTAGTGAGGCTGCTGGGGGTGGTGGCCGTGATGGTGGTGGACATGAGAGTTGCTCTCAACAGCGGGGTGATCAGCACGACCATTGCGATCATAGTGAGGGTGTGGGGCTCCCCATATCTGCCCCTGCTGAGACCCTCGTGGAGGCCCTTCATCCTGATGGGGGTAGCTATGCGGCTGATTTCCCCTCTCGCCCCTCTGCTGCTGCTGCTGCTGGTGGGGATGCATCCTTGCACCCTGGTCAGGGAAGTTGCTAAAGTTGCCTCGCCCACTCATGTAGTGATGAGGGTGGCCGCCACCCTGACCTCCAATTTGAGTTCCAACTGGAGGCGGAGTTTGATTGGGTGCGCCAGGGGTGGAACCGGGCTGCTGGATGGGTCCCAATCCGCCCTCACGCATGCGGTGTGGAGGAGTGTCACTCCTAAGATATAGAACATTGAAAGAACGCTAAATGAATCCACCTCAAAAGACTCAGATTACAAAATAACTTCCCTTCCTGACCATTCATGTATTTAGAGCAACCAATCAACATTGGAAAACTTTTAACACTGTTCTCACTATATAAGACTTGTAAATCCTTACCTGGGCCCTTTGGCCACATCGTCATCCTCCAAAGCCTGCTTCTGCCTATGGGGCGATGTTAACCCGCGGCCCTCCGCTCCGCCAGGGAATACCTCCTGACCCCAGGCCATCTTAGGATCCATAGGGGGGGTCCCACGGTGTGGGTGACCCGGGTGCTGTTGCTGCCTGTCAAAGGCATCTGAACCAGATCCCCCCGAATCAGACCGCTCACGGCCAATAAGTCCTGTAATAGGAGAAGAATGACATTAAAAAAGGCAATATCTGCAGAGGTAGTGAAAACAAAACGTGACTCAAGTCACTATATATGGAAGTAAATGTGTGTCATCGGGTTTTGAAAGAAAAACGTGAAGAGCAATCGATTCAAGATCAGGAGCGAGCACCCAATACACCTTCGGCTTCGGATTGTAGCCATGTCCAATAATAACGGGGCATTAATGCCAACGTTGTGGCAAACTTTTAATAAATGTTCTTTTATGTATTTCTTCATACGTGGCTGTGACGTAGTGCTCACTTATATAATTGTAATCGCTGCATTGGATATGGGATGCATTTTTGAACATTTTCAACAATATGTTTGCAAATGTGTGACGACTCAAGTGACGGAGGCAGACAACACCTGCCTGCCGGGGGAAAACAAACACGCAACCGTAGCCAAACCAGTAGTTCAAAAACCAGTAGTTCAAAAACCAGTAGGCACGTAACACCGTCACTGAAAAATGGTTTCTCGTTTCAGACTTTATGAGCAAATACAGGATCCCTTTGAGATAAATTCTAAAGCTTCGCATTAAGACGTACATCCCTTTATGTAAGACTCTGCGCTACTTGCAGGTCGCTGTGTTGTGCCAGATCCTCAATAAAGTTTACCCATGGTCATGAAGACTCATTTAACGTTACCTGGACTTTGAATGCCGCTTAATACCCAACTGAGATCGGCTTGTGCCTCAGAAAAAGGATCCTTCCACCGACCACTTTCCGCACTCGGCGCTACTGCGGTTATTCCTGCATGTCCTGTCGGGTTTATGCGTCTGCACGCTCCGCTAAAGCCGCTGCCCCCCCCCCCCACTACAGCGGCTCATGTGCCTCTTCAAGCGCGTCCTGGTTTCAAAACTCTGCCAATCACTCCTAACAGCTTGTCCAAGGATCTCTGCATCATTAAAACTAGAAGAAGAGGCGTATTGTGAGCGGCTGTACGCTCTGGTTTAACTTCCGCTTCGTTCATGTCCAACACAGTCTGTTAATGTACAAATGTCAGCTGTCTATTACGGAATCTGAAACCACACTGATGGCATGAAGAAGAGTTAAAGCCCTGTTATCATTGGACATGGATACAATCTGATGCCCAAGGTGTATTGGGTGCTCGCTCCTTTTGATTGACGCACGCTCCTGATCTTGAATCTTGAATCGATTGCTCTTCCTTGAGGTCCCGGATGTTGCAGTAGAATTATTTGCGGTTGAATTTTTTGCAGTATTTTAACGTTGAAAAACATTCAGGTACATAATTTCAATGCATAAATATTCAGTGCTAGATATTCAATCACCTTTTTATTTCAACACCCGATGACACAGATTTACTTCCATAACTATACAGTCATCATATCAGCCTGCCTGCTACTGCACTAACATTTGAACTGTGTTCCCTGGTATGGCAGTATAATATAATTAAATTATTTGAACAGTGAAGATCTGATTGATTTTTTCAAATAATATAATTAGATCCAAGTGATGATGTCACATCCACTCACCAGATGGGTGCATGCCTGCTGAATAGTAGTCCATAGGCGGAGGGCGGCCTTGCATCATGCGAGGGTCCATGTATGGCATCATCATCCAGCGAGGGTCGAAATTCATTGGCAGTTGTGGGGGTCGCACCATATTGCTGGGTTGATACATGGGTCCACCCTGCTTTGGTCCAGGCCCCGGCTGGGGTGTTGAGCCTGGTGAAGGACCCTGGGGAGGCTGGGGGGACAGCTGGCTTTGTGAGGCCTGGCTGTGCTGTTGTTGCTGTTGTTGTTGTTGTTGTTGTTGTTGTTGCTGCTGCTGTTGCTGCCACTGCTGCTGCTGCTTAAGGAGCTGTTCCTAAATGGAAATAATTGTGAAAAATAAAACATAGCAACCAAGATGTTTAGCAGCAGAAATAGACATTTATAATGAAATGTATAAAGGTTATTTTTGTATCTGTATGAAGCATATCTCATTGAGAAAGATACATTTTAAACTAAACCAGAATGCAGACAACATTCAAGCAATACCTGTACAGACAAGTTCAGATCCTTACCTGTTGCTGCCTCTGAAATCGAGGTGGAAGAGACTTCTGGTACTTTGAGTAGCCCTGGCCGGGAGGACCACCAGCTTGACGTCCTGCTCCCCCTCCAATGTTCTCAATCTTGACTGGGTCAACACCTCTTTCACCTACACTTCCTGCACGGATGTGCGGCGTGCCCATGGTCTCTTCCTTATTTTCTGCTGGTAAAGGTACATCCAGCGTAGGCTGTGGTGGCTGTGACACAGGAGGCTGGGGACACGGTTGGGCTTCTGAACCAAGAGATGGTTGTAGAGTTAAATCGCAGCTCATTATCAAGACATGGCAGCTTTATTTGAAGTGTTATAGTGAACATAGTCAACAGTGTCACCCAATCACATGATCGTGAGCTAAATAACTCTGATCTAAGAAACTCACCTGCACTTGAGTCATTGCTGCTGTTGCTGCTGGCTCGCTGTCGGTCCCCAATTTCAGGACTGGACCCTGGCTGGACAACCAACTGTGGAGATTCTTCAGGGTCCACACAAGGGGATGGGGGCTGGCTGATGTTGGGGGAGGAGGCTGAAATAGATGGACTAAGGCTGCCTGCTGGGGCAGCTGCAGAGTTTCCATCCAGGCTTGGGCTTTTACAGCTGCTGCCACCACCTCCTGCGTTGCTGCCCTGCTGCTGTTGCTGCTTCTCATCCAGCCTCTTGAGTTTCTCTGCACAGGCTGCGCGCCTCTCTTCCTCCATCCTGCGTTCTTCCTCCTCGCGGCGGCGACGAGCTCGCTCCACAGCAGCGGAGATCTCAGTGGAGGACTGTTTCCTGCGCTGACGCCAAGTCTCATCTTCATCATTCTCCTGGGGTGCAGGGACAAGAAGGCCTGGTTGGGCAGGAGGAGACGGGCCCCCTGGTGCTGGCTGAAGCTGGCTCGGGACAGGTTTTGACAGGCCTTGAGAGGTACCCTGATTTTGGGTCCGGTCCTGAACGGGTAAGAAAAATATGAATGAGTCATCATTCAGCTTCCAACACTCAAGATGACGTTGCTGCAATCTGCAGAAATGCACGCAAATACACACACACACACACACACACACACACCTCTTATATTACATGTCTTCACAGCTTGGGCATGGCCTGTCTAAGGCAACAACCCGTTGCCAATGGCAAGCAAACTACCTGGTAGTTGGTTGGTGGTCCCTGGCCCCCCCAGCCGCTGCCTCCCTCCTCGGCCCGTCCTGGCTTGCTGGAGGGTTGGGGTCCATTGTCAGCATTACAGGGAGGGGTGCGGCGGGTGTCGCCACCGCTGTCCGAGGCTCGAGAGCGAGAGGCTGCAGGGGGTGCATCCTGGGACCTCTGCTGCTCACTGAGGAGAAAACAAAGTCATTACAGTAGCTTGTATGCTTGCAAAGAAATAACTTTTTTTACAATAAACATTTGAAAAGATAAAAATCGTCATATCATCATAAGTTGAAGTGATCTCAGACTAAATATGCATACCACGAGTCATTATTGCTCTCGGTTCTTTCCTCTTCCCCCTCTTCATCTCCTTCATCATCACTGAACTTCAACTTGGCGGAGTAATCAATCTCCTCATGAGCCCCTTTAAAATAAAAAAAACATTGGAACTTTGTTAATACCAAACATACATGCAGTGCAGTGCATTTATTACCCATTACTTTGATATGCCCGAGAATCATATGCAACGTTAGAAAGCATCAATCTGGTTCACTATGCCGTCACCCCATTTCGACTGAAACGGTTACAATTGTCAATACAAATAGAATATTTTTTCCATCTGGTAGATAAAATATATTTTTCGAGCCAAGATATGAATAAAATAATATTTTCTTAATTCTGTTGTGTACATCAAAAACTATTTCTAATTTACATGCTAGTTCCATACATGTATAAACCAGCTTGTTGATTTACCTGCCCAGCCCTCATCGCCATCATGGTCAAGCTCGTCTAACTCCTTCAGGTCATCCTGCTTTAGGATAGGTGGTCGCTTCACAACTTCTACACCTGAATCACGTGGGCCGCCCTGAGAACGGTCAGGACCTCCCTGCCGGAACCTGAAAGAGAGGAAGAGTTCAGTTAAAAGTCAAAGATAAAAAAACAGCAGGAAAAAATGGGATTCAAAGTGAATAAACTTAAGTGGCAAAACACTAGCCATACAATTGGAATTGGACAGAAACATACCTTGGAGGCCCTTCCCCAGGTGCCGGGTACCGGAAGGGCCCCTGAGGGCCATAGGGGCCCGGGAAGGGCAGGTATGGAGGATACATCTATAATTAAAACATTAAAAAACGGTTAGGACACAATGAATTATGATGTAATTAGGAAAGGACATGAAACATGCAGGTTTTAGCAAAGCAAGCGCCCAATTATATATTTGAAAACAAAACAAAAAAACATGCTTGATTAGATTGTAAATGCTGAATAATTACTAACGGAGCTTTATCTTTCCTCATTCTTAAATCAATAATGTTTAGTATATAATTGTTGGTTAGAGAGGAGATCCAATAGTAGCTCGGTTTAACTGAGCGCTTCATTAGTTGCTGTGGCAGACTATTGACTTTGAGGTATACAGGAATCATACACTGCTCGGGTTTAGGTCAGGTCAGATTGTGAGGATCATTCAATTTTATCAATTCCTTCATCCTCCAGGTACTGCCTGCATACTCTTGCCATTTGAGCTTGGGTATTGTCAGGAAGAATCAAGGACCTACTGCACCGGCGTAAGGTTTGACCATGAGTTCAAAGGATTTAATTTAAATACCTAATGTCAGCCAGTGGTGAATCTGCTCTCATCTGTGAAAGGCACAGGGTGCCAGTGGCAGCCAATTGTGGTGTTCTATTGCAAATGCCAATCGAGATCAGAAAGAGTTTGATTGGCATTTGCAATCTCTTTCTGATTGTTTTGGCAGAGACATTCACACCAGTGGCCTGCTGGAGGTCATTCTGTGGGGCTCGGGCAGTGCGCAACCTGTTCCTCCTTGCACAAAGCAGGAGAGATCAGTCCAGCTGATGAGTTGAGGACCTTCTATGGCCCTGTCCAGCTCTCCTAGAGTAACTGCCTTTCTCCTGGAATTTCCTCCATGTTCTGGAGATTATGCTGAGAGACACTTGAATCTCCTTTGCAACAGCACACTGTTGAACTTCTGTAGGGTTAAGAAATTGCCACATGCTCCGAGGAGTGAGCGATAGTGAATATATTGACTTATCAAACGCAATATGGAAATAAGCACAGCCATTTTTGGTGCTCTGGTTATATTGATTTTTACTAAAAAATGAGTGTCACCAACATTTGAGTCAATTGTCTGAGAACGTACTTGCATTATTATGCTATTATATTGTCATTATGTAACCAGTGACATCAAATGGAAATTGCAGTAATTGTTTATAGCAATTAATATGACAAAAAGTAGATTGTGACAGCCCTACTGTAGCTAAAACCAGTCAGAGAGAGAAAGAGGGAGACACTTGAATTGGCCACATGCAAAACCAGTCCTGTTTTGAGAGTTGTTTCATTGTTGGCCCTCTAGTGAACTTGTTAATTATATCAACACCAATGCAGCTGAAATTGATGAACCCTTGCTCCTACTTACCTGACCAGATTCAGTTACGTGCATTCCTTGATAAAAGATTGTTTCTTTAATTTTTTTAAGCAGTTTTTTCAAATAAAAAATGTCACGAAAGGAATACCCCGCACTGGCCGGTTGTGCCATTCGGCAGAAACATACAGTAAATAATATTTTAAAAATTGATACTGAAACATTGCCTGAAAACAAGTGAAAAACTTACAAAGGGAGGAATGATCCCTCGATATTGGGGGAACCCCGGGCCACCAGGTTGCTGTTGCAGGGCCAAGGCAGGGCTGCCTGCTGGAGGGTTTCTAGGTGGCCCATGGGACTGAGAATTTGGAGGGGGGACCCCAGCAACCCCGTCCATCCCCAGAGCCCCAGCAGCGCCGCCCTCCACTCCCCCCTCCCCAGACAGGGTGGGCGCCATGGCGCGGCTCCCACCGTCCCGCCAACTTGTAACGTCTGAGGAGAGTGAGGACAGAGCGGTCAGAATGCTTTAAAGCCTTTTTAATGGAATCAGGTCAGATATGCCACATCCTTACTTTAGAAAGATAGTACATCAAAGCAAATAACCCACCAAAAAAGAAATCGATTTACTTTTTATATTCTTTTCAATTAATTAAGCTGGAAACCATATTTTTAGTTCGACGTTGAATTCAATTTGGTGTTGGCAAGTGCATACCACAATACCACATTCATGAAGTGTAATTTAGATAGGACTTGGAAAATGAATAACAGCATACTAAATGCAAATGATTCCATGATGAATACCCATCTGAAAGAAGTTTTCCCCTTTGCAACAAATTGAACTATAGGACTAGTGTATCAATTATTGGAGATCAAGTGAGAATCACTTACTTTGGGGGCGGAGGCTTGGTCCGGGCCCATACCACTGATCTGCAGTGCCCTGTTCTCTGCCAGCTTTGTCCTGGTCGCCAGCCGCCTGCAGTGTGGGAAATTCCTCGCGAGAGAATGGCGACTGTAGGTTTAATCCCTTTCCACCTGTAGAGAGGGAAGACAGAGGGATTTAGGTGTTTTTTTCTTTTTTGAGAGAGTGCAAATTGTAATTAAAAGCGTATTCTAGTAAATTTCTCATGAGACTTCCAAAAATGAAGACTTACCATCCCCTTGTGTTCCATGTGTAACACTGGCCTGTGCCCAGGACCTTGCCCCTACGGCCTGGGTTGAAGCTGCAACCAGAACCTGATACACACAACACACAAACACACATCAGCTAGGGCCGCCATCAATTATTATTAACTGTCAAGTCACTTTGCGATTGGTTCACTGGGACTCTCTTTACCTCTGGAGCTGGAGGGGTTTTCGGGCGGGTCGGTGCAGGTGTCGGTGTAGCCACAGGCTGCTGCGATTCCGGCTGCGGTGCTGACAATGCATCGGTACTTGGAGAAAGAAAACGGTAACAGAGGAAATATTAGACAAATTAGCCTCAACAAAAAACTAAAACTGTAACACAAATTTCTACTACCCATTGAGGTAACTTTAACAAGTAAAAGTGGAAAATTGGTGAGTTTATTTGGTTACTAAAGTGGGTTTATTTACCTCTTTGGGTCTGCTTGGTCCTGTTTGCTTGCCCATCCTGTGCCGTCTTTGGGAACGAGCGTGACGTTGGGATCGTTGCCTTTGTTCTCTGCCTTCAGACTGGGCAGGTTGGCAGGGGGTGGCATACGCCGTGCGGAGGCAACTTTACCAAGAGACTGCAGGCCATGGCGGGGGGGAACTGATATGGAAGAGACAGGAGGTGATTAGCACAGACGGACTAAAGAAACCTGACACTAATTAAATATTCTGGGTTTAAAGAGGTTCAAGATGACAGGGACACGTTTGCTTGATACACAATTATGATGCTAAAGAACTTTAAAAAAAACTAAGGGCTAGGTAGTTCCAGCCTGGTGATTCAAATACAAATGGGTTATTAAAAAAAATGCTATAGATTATTAAAAATCTTGAGCAAACCGACTTTGTATTAGAGTTCATGGAGAAGTTTTAGCGAATTGATGGTAACAGAAGAATGGAAAAGTGAAGCTGTTCCGAACATCAATCCCTCATTTGTTTCCTTGAGGCTCTGAGAAACTGCAGCAGTGCATGGCTTTACTATGTAGGAGGAGGAAGTCTATAGTTTGAAAACGAGGACAGCTGCTTAGATGTGGTGGGGCGCTTCTGAATAAAACATCAACTGGGGACTCGGCACAGAGGGTCAAACAACCTCTACAAGGAAGCCTCTGTCTCAGGTCAGGCTCAGTGGCTCTGATGACATGTCAAGGCCAAAGAGCCAGTCACCTTTCAGACAGGGCTGCATTCACTTTTATACATCTACAGATGAGATTATAATAGACATGGTAATTTCTCTCTTTTAGTCAGGTATAACATCCTGTATAGCAGATATCCTTGATCCCTAAATAATATTGAGAGAGACGCACCACATCAACTATTTCCTATATTGTAAATCAGCACCAGGACCCTGCTCCTTGTACGTAGTTGAACCAACTCGATTTAATGTCCTATTAGCCAGCTCAAATTAACCAGATGATTGTGGTCAGGCTATCTTGGTTCCTCAAAGGCTGATCCGTGCTCAAACAATCTCGTAAATTTGAAGACGTCGGTTATGAGGATATTTGTGTGTGCATACAAAGAAAATACATACATGGTCAACAATGTACAAATATGTTCAGTGTGTGAGACAGTCGATGCTCGGCTGCGGCGTGTGGTATTCGCAATGCATGATTTCAGACGGTCTTGTAAATAAATGATTCCATGTAGGCAGCATCGATGGCGATTGTATATTAAGTCAATGTGATAACGGATCTTGGTGAGCTCGAAGAACACTCTCCCTATAAAAAGTTAGTCTAAATAATATTGATCCTTCATCAATGAGAAAGAGAGCTGCCCTGTTTTCCATGGGTGGCGAGAATAGTAGCCTGCGCCAAGCAGCTTCAAGTTTTCGATAATGTTGCTGTGGTGATTTTTCCCAACTTTTGCTTCAACCGAAAAGCCTGACCTATGTAATCTTAACCTGGAAGATGATCTGGCTAGCTCAGATAGCCACTTAGCTATTAAGGAGATGGCAACCAAATGTATCAAAGTTGCGCTACTTGCTGTCAGGCGTCAACACAGCACAGCCAGGCACATTTAATCATAAACCCTGAGGGTAAATCCAACTGTTTCTTAAGCCTTATTTCTGATTCATTACAAAACAAGTAAGTGATAAAACAGCTAGTGATAGAACAAAAACAGAAGTGGAAGAATGTAAACAGAGCCTGAGAGCCAAGCAACTTTGGAAAAAAATAACCCTGGCCGAAAGAAAGGCCAATCCACCAGTGTGGATGTATGATATGTGTATGTCAACGACAACGAGAGAACCAAGATACTCACCAACAGGCTTTTGTGTTTCAAGGCTCTTTCCTTTGTATGTATCAAACAGGTTGAGAGACGCATACTTGGTTTTGCCTTCCTTCCCCTTTGCAGTTTGCCCAGAGCGCTCTGACATTGCGCTGTCCGCTCATTGAGTATGGTGAGGCCTGAAATTGGGGGGGGGGGGGGGGGGGGGGAGGCAAAGACACGGTCAAGGTACTGATTATACAAGCAGGCATTCAAAAACAACAAAACAGAAACAATCTCACTAATCAAAATATCCTAAACATGAGGGACGTGACCCTGTGGTGCGGTCCGTACAGGCCACATCTCACCTATACAAAATCTAAAGGTGTGTTAAGATTATAGCGGTCAGCTTTTTAATTACTTAATGTTGGTTCTCCACCAGTTGTAAACGAGTTGGAAAACTGGAATAGTACTGGAAGTACTTGAGCTTTCCTTTCCAAACAAATTTCATCTTAGAGACATTCAACAGTATGCCAACGAAAACACAGGTAAGGCAAACAGACCTAGTAGTGCTAATGCAGAAAACGCTGTGCAAAAAAAAGAGGAAAAAACAGCCTGGTCTCTATGGCAACACATTAAAACTGATATTCTTCAATGGCTTTTCTTGGCTCCATGGCAACTGCCAGGCCTCTTACTTGAACTAATTTTACTGCACATCAATAAAAAAACAGAGAGGTCACATCTGTCCCATTCAAAGGGATTTGGCTGTATCCAGCCAGTTAAACAGCTGCCCCCAATCCACCCTACTCCCATTAGAAACTATTGCTGCTAACAAATCATTCTCATCAGATTAGTATGCAGAAAATATCAGTAATTACATTAACATCCTATGAATGAAGTAGTGAAAGGATGCAAGCCAATCCATATGGTCCATGACCATATATCAGAACTGAATAACAAGTCTACTTTTCTAGCTCCAACAGCAATATGATGATCAGTGGCCCAAACAGAAAATTCAGTGCAACCCAATTTTAATGTATGCTAAAAGACTGGAATGTAAAGCAATCTACATTCGACTGTGCACTGATAATCCTAATATTGACAGAAGGTGTCAACAATCCTCAATCATTGAGGAAAATAAGTTCACGAAGCTGCAGCACGGCATTGTGCCTCAATAGCCCGATGGGATTAGAAAATTAGGTCGTGGGGGTGGCTGGTCAACTATGTATGTATGGGGATTAACGAGTGCCGGCATCTACACCACCAAAACCGTAACCGAAACAACATGGATTACAAAGAGGTCTCGAAACACTAATGCTAACGACGAACACGGGCGTAATTTGTGCAAAGGAAGCTAGTAGCTTCGACGGTAGCAATTGCAAAGAATAAACATGAACTGACGAATTTACAGACGTACAAAAGATGTGTGGATTCCAGTGCTAATGTTGGCCAGCTAACACAAGGCCTCTGTGTTCACGTTGGGAGGGGGACTGCGTTGGTGTTTCATAATGCATTCTCAACAACTTGCGGTAACATTAGCCCCTTGCTCCCCAAATCTGTGAGGGATGACGTTTTTAACCTCACACCTACATTGCGAATGAACGCCTTTGTGGTGGTGTTCTTGCTTGTTGGTAAGAAGCACAGAGAAAAGCAGATTTTATATATATATATTTTTTTGTTGAGAGAACAAAACAAAATGGCGGTGGTGACAGGCCCGGTGCAGTTTAACGTGAACGTAACTGGTTGTGTAGTAACTAGGCTAAGACTAAGTATATTTGGCATCATTAAGAAAACTTTCAAATATATTAGCTAAATAGTTCCATGCTGGTTTATTGTTCTGAAAAATGTTGATGGAAATGGTCAGTTTAAACTAACGTCGCCGTATCGCAAATTGACGTGTTAGCTCAAGCCACAGAGGCGTCAGTGTATTCCAGGCGAACAACCTGCGCTAACGTTTATCCGCTAACATTGGCGTTAGCTACGCACCGTGGGTCGCTGTAGCAACTAAATGTTATGTCACAAGCCAACTGAAAGGCTGAAAGCCCTCAACAATTACAATTCCCGAGGAAAACCATCAATTCCGATCTTCTTTTATAGCAAACGGACAACCTAAGCACTTAGCCAAGCTGTACTGTCGGTCCAGTGAACCCACTAACATTAGCTAGGTAGCTAGCTAGCAACAACAACCGAGACATTGTGCCTTTCCACAAGCATACGACTGTCCTTCCACCAAAAGTCCTCTCGCTAACGTTACGCAAACGTCGTGATGAAGGCTAATGGCGATTTCTGCTTAGATAATTGTAACTACTCAGCGTTCGCATGAAGCATGCTACATTTTCCGACCACTGACCTGGTCTTGTCCCGACTCGTCTCGAGGTTGTATCGCAGAATGAGCTTAGCAATGCTATCGCGGAACGTTAGCTGTAACGTTAGCTTTCTAGCAAGTGACCCAGCTAGCTAAGCAACGCTACCCTCCCGCATAGTCAAACACATACGATCTGTGCAGTTGATCGCACCAAAATAATTACCAGTGGTACTACATAGACAATGAAGGTGTTCGGCTTACTTGCACTCCTTTTCTTTTTTTCCAAAAATAAATGAAATGGGAGAAAGACAAATGTAATATCGGACTCGATCGGTCCTTCATCTAAAGAGCCGTCAACGGCTACTGTGTGATTTGGTGAGATGGAAGCCGTTTGGGACCTAACGTGCAAACATTAGCGTTACAGCGAGTGTTGTTTGGAAAACGCATCCCGCATATCTGAGGAATCCCATACCACAATTCTTTAAATATGGATGTATTATCTGTGGACGTTTTGCACTTAAAAGTTAAATGAATCCACTAGATTTGGACGGTCGGAATACACTGAGAGGATAAATGTGCTTTGCAAAATATGTTCTTTATATTTTGGCAAGCAAATAAAATCGTAACGTTACTCAAATTCTGCAGTGATATGTATATATTTATATATATTACGGCTTTTGTTTTGATAGAGATTAAAGTGGTGCTTGGGCGTTTTTCTCTTCCTAAATCATGAATGACACAGTCAGCTTGGCAGAAACATGCGAGAACATGTTTTATTTAATGGCTTTACAGATAGCACAGATCAGATAATGCCCTTCCTGAATGGAAACAACGTACTGTAACCCATGTATGATTGTGGTTATACACGACAATTCTGCACACTACTCAGATCAAAATTTGAGAAGACCCGATTTCAGACAAAATATTAGAGCCCATTCTGCACAAGAGAGAGCACTCTGTTACTTCCCTCATCACATTCAAACACACACACATCTAATTCATCATTTTACTAAAACTACTAATACTCCTGTATGAAATCACATTCAATTGTAGTTTGATCACAAAAGCAAAAACCAATTTTGGTTAGCAGATATTCATGGCACACTCACAACTAATTTCTAGCAGGTCCGCATTTAAAAATAGGAAACTTCAGTATGAAACTATATTATCTGAGAAAATAGTAATCGTTTCACATCCGCATCAAACATACATATGAATCTGTTTTTGAGGTGAATTAGGTATAGTCGCTAGATGTACTTAAATCTATATTCCATTAACACCAAAGGTCTCAACCAAAATTGATTTTTCTTGTTGGTCGTGGAAGACTGATGTAGTGGGGTCTTTTACTGTATGAGGTGTTGATGTCAGCCTCAAAACCAAATGATTGAAGTCCCTTACTTGCTCATATCATCTTTTGTGGAGGAACAACATGTGCAAAAGGTGTAACAAAAACAAAGCTTTGGTCACATGTCCAAACAGAGAAACTGACATGTGACTTCTTCAAGTGTCATTTTTTAGAGAAAAGAAAAGACAAAATAAGGATAAAATCGTGTTTTAAGATCACCGCAGCCCCCAAAACAACTGTTCATTGGTTGTTCAGAGCTTCCCATGTTCCCACTCTCACTATTATAAAGTGAGTTTAACATTTTTTTTTGTTGTTGAGGACTTTATGGGGGTAAACAACAGCGTCCTGTTTCCCTTTTGCTCCAACATATCTAGAACGTCACACTAACAGTAAGTTTTCCACCATCGTACTTGTTCATTTGAATGAACTGATGCAAGTCCGCTTACTTTCTTGCACATCCTCTACCGGCCACCATACAAGTGGATCTTGGCCAACGAGATGGTCTCGTCATAGTCGACGTGGCCCTTCTCGTAGATGACAAAGATGTACTTCCGGTCGTCTGCAGAGCCGCTGTCCAGTGACGTGATGCTGGAGTAGCCGCTGGGACCCGCCCAAAGCTGCACGGCTTTCTTCTCCCAAGACTTTCCATCGGTCAGCGACCAGCGTAAGGTCAGGTTAACCCCTGAGAGGGATGAGGCAAGAAGAAAGTGTGATATATTCATGATGCCAATATTGTTCTGTTTGTCTTTTTTGGACCTGAAGTTAACGGATTGTTTTTGGTGAGCAGGAGTAACAGCAGCAGCAGCAGCGGAGAAAGTAAGTAACTTGGTACATTTACTCTTGCCTCATTCTAGGTTGCTCTGTAGTTCCACTCCACTTTATTGTGTATTTTACATTACATTTATTTTAAATTGTTAAAAGTTACATAAATATATGATAAATATATGTCTTCATGCACGCTCTAGGTGCATTACGGGCAATCTCAACTGCCCGCAGAAGGTGGGTCTAAGACGCACTTCCAATTGCTGATTAAATAATAAAGTGTGTGACATCCAATTTAGCCAATCACCATCCTTATATAGACTCAAGCTGGGGCAACATTGGTTTTGCCCCAGCTTGTGTGTTCCAGGCTGTTAACGACAGGCGGACAACATTCTGGAGGACGTAAAGAACACTGACTGACATGAATACAGTATATATTATGTCATACTGATTATTGATTGACAGTTAAATGACTGAAATTGATTTGATTGCCCTACCTAGAACATTTTCCACCAGCCGCCACTAGATACATGGTTGAATGCCTCTGCCAACATGTCAGGTTGCAGTTTACATCGATGTCTGTCCCAATTGTCCTCACTTCCTCATTTTATCCTACCAGAAATTTGTTGGAAATTTTCATGATTTATTTATAAAATCCAAGTGGACGTTTCAGTCAAGGATGAAATTCCAGAGATATCTCTTAAACGAGAATGGTAGAAGGCGGAGGGATGAATAACCGGAATAAGGCTTCCAGCAATTTATATTGTCTGTGATACATTCTAAAAGCAATCCTTCCATCCAACTTTTACTTCTGATACATCAAGTCACTAATCTTGCTGTAATTAATTTATAATTTTTGAATGAGGGACTTTCATTGGTAACGGAGCAACATCGATGCTTATACTTCCTCCACTGAGCCCGATGACGCACGTTAAAAAGAAGGAGACACCAGTCGGTCGGCTGTTGGTGTCTTACTTTTGTTCTCATTGGAGGGGTTGGTGAAGTAGAGCACTCCATCTTTCAGGAGGGCTCCGGCTGCTACGGCAGGATCCACAAGCTCGTAGTCAAAGAACAGATTGTCTACCGGCAGGGTCAACCCGCCATCAAAGCTGCGTACCACAATGCGACACCTGCAGTGGTAGCTGTTCTGGTTCCGCACGTTGATGATGATGCTGCCGTCCGTCAGCTCCACCGGCTGCAGGGGGGGCAGAGATGGTTGAGCTTGACAGTGATTAAATGCTCTGTTATTTAAAGATTCATTGAGTGGGCTTTGATTCATTATTGGCACCAATGCAGTGTAGACATTACATGATGTTTCAAAACATATACATATATATAATACCAGTTAAAAGTTAGACTTTCAATGAGAAGGTGTTGACTGGTACTGTATATATAACATATAATATAATAATGTATTATAATTAACATATAATACAGTTACATTAAAAAGCTGTGTTTCTTTTGGCCACTAGGGGGCGCGATAACCCAACAGCAGGATGAGTGACAAACGGGCTCAACTTTGACCTCCAATATGTGGTGAGTATATAACAAAATGGAGAAGTTGTTCAAAAATGCCGGTTGATGAGCTTGTGACTGAGACTCATCCCGGAGACCTTGTTTAGATAATAGGAGAAGATAATTGGATGCTTTGTTCCTGTTGATGAAGTGGATCAATTTTTAACCACTTTTTGTCATAGTAAAGCTTGCCAAGGTCTACATGTTTGGCCTCCTGGTCCTGCCAATGAGTTTTGTTTAAAGGACAACTATACAGTGAGCTGTCAAAGTAGACCACAAGCAGCAGCAAACCTACCTGGCACTCGTCGGGGCTGAAGTCTAGAGCCCTCTTCTTCTGGTTGTAAGGGATGCTTTTCAGCGCGGCGCCGTTGTACCAGTTACGTCCGTGGTCGTCACTCAGGATGCAGAAAACTCCATTTCCCTCCAATGTCCCGTGACCACACACCACCAACCTCCCCTTAGCTGGGTTATAGCGCTTCTGTAGTGCAAAGACACAAAGGAAGAAGATGGGGTCGACTTCATTCTTAAACACAAACTGCAATTGTAATTAATTATAATTATCTGTGATGAGTCAATTTCAGAGTCTTATTTTGTGTTGTTGCCTGATGAATACTCCCATTAAAAGCAGAATGGCACACCTTAGGTGTAACAGAGTTTCTTGATTGATTATTCAGTGCGTTATCCTAGAACAGTTTTTGGAAAGAATAGTCAAAGAGAAGACAAAGAGACTTTTCACTTCTTACTTTGCACAGAATAATGTAGTTCATTTAGTATAAAATAAATGTTTTACGTAATAAATGTTCTCTTCACTGGTTACCAGTGGCTGCCCGCATCCAGTTCAAAACATTGGTACTGACGTACCACGCTGTGACTGGATCGGGTCCACTCTACATCCATGACATGGTGAAATCCTACATCCCAACCCGCACACTCAGATCTGCATCAAGCGGCTTGTTCCTCCCTCACTGAGAGAAAAGCACTCGGCGAGATGGCGACTCTTTGCTGTCCTGCTCCCAGATGGTGGAATGAGCTCTCTGATGACATCAGGACCACAGAGAGCCTCTACATCTTCCACCGAAAACTCAAGACACACCTCTTTAGACTCTACCTTGACTAAAACACTAGCAATGAAGTGGATGATATGGGGATTTACAAATGCACACCGAGGCCTGATAGATGAGTTGGGGGAAGTGTCTTGAGCAATTTTTTGCTTGAACTTTGCGACCTGCAGTCTGATCCGTTTTTTTTAGGCGAGGCGCAATGAGAAGGGAATTTAGTTTTGGAGTCTGCTTCCTTGAATGCCGCTTCCCACTCCTCCGAGATTTTGCTCTGTCAATGACCAGTATGTTTGGGAGGTTTTGGAGTCTCTCCACGTGTCGATAAATGAATGACCTTGTCGATATTTTATTTTACAATGATAATTTAGCTTAAATTTGCTCCTTGCGACCAGGAAGCATCTCAGCAGCAGCATTTCACCTTGTACTCAATCGTTCCGACTCACCTGGATGCCGAAGCCCGGCCCGGGAGAAAAGCTCTTCACGCCGAGCTGGACCGACAGGTTCCTGGGCGGACTCCAGCTGAGGCCATCGTCCCAACTCTCTATCATCATGGTGCTGGACGGGTAGCAGTTATAGTGGTTGAAGCAAAGGACGTAAACCACAATCACAGATCCCAATTCCTCGTCCACCACCACAGAGCCCAGGTTCAGGCCATCCAGCTTCGCTCCATCATTCACTATGAAGGAGGTCGGGGACCAGGTGGCCCCTGGAGGGACGGAGGAGGAACGAGAGGAATTTAGACATAGGGACCACTTTTACACCAAATTGTACACACACATATATATATATATATATATATATATATATATATATATATGTGTGTGTGTGTGTGTGTGTGTGTGTGTGTGTGATTAAACCCCGGGGTCCAATGTCTCTGATTTTGGTGTGTCTCCTACGCTCCTGTTGAGCATGTGTTTACTTTGCAGTGTTTTATTTGCCTGTTGGACTTTCAGTTAATCACTTTTGGGGTCACCTGCTAAATAAGTTCTGTTTTGGCCCTTTAAAAAAAAAAAAAAAAACATTTTTAGGCTAGATCCAAATTGTCAAATTTTCTCAGGAAGGCTCACCGAGTGAGTAGTGCGAGTGGCTGCCATCATAAGAGCTGTTCAAATTCTCTAAATGTAAAGGAAAGGAGCTCAAATGCTTCAGTACTTGCAGCGGCAAAATTGAAATAGTGGCTTATCATTCGGACATTAGACATAGACTTTAGGAGCTCAAGACAAACGTCAAGACTTATTGTCTCTCGCCCCACCATGAGAGTTGGGTTTCAAAAATGCCTCTTTAAAGAAAGGGTGCCTCCATTCATTTCATGAAAATGATCAGTATAGAGAAAAGGTGTCAATACCGTCAATACTTATTTTTTTTGTATTAAAGCCTTTATGTTTGACAAAGTTTTTGTTTATAATCCTGAAGAAAAGTTTGGAATAAACATTGTTTTGGTTTGAGCACTGAAATGAACTTATCCCGTTGGCTACAGTTTAGAAAATGGGGCATCAAATGAGAGCATCTCAAACTTTACTAACATGTTGCGGTCTGCTACTTCTTCCTTTGCAGACTTGTAAGGAAGCTTTAGGTTCCTTGTTAATGAGCTCATGTAAGTTTATGCTGAGCTTTAGGGCTCAACCAAGACATCGCAAATAGCAAAGTTAATTGTTTATTTTGTGACTGTTGTATATTCTGTGTAGACGTTAAACCACTGTCTGTGTGCCTGTGTGTTTATAGGCGGTTTCTGATGACATGACGGTCGTCCTAGCCTTTGTCCGTAGAGCGCCGCATTGCGATGAACTTTGCTCCTCTGTCACGTGACGACGACTTCCTGGCCTCTGCGAAAGCCAGCAGGCTTCCGTTTTGGGTGAAGGTGAGCAGGGGGATCCTGTAGGTGTCCACCTGGCCCTGGACTCCGCTCACCCACAGCAGCTGCTCCTCATAGAGCAGAGGGTCGGTCTAAATGTCAAAGAAAAGAGGATGACTAAGGCGAACAACTTCAAATATGTGTGTGCAACTCCAGTCAGGTGACCCAAGCAGGTGATGAGCAGGCAAAATCCAGTGTTCATTTTTTAATTCATTGCTTTAAATTTATAAAGGATCCAACACCCCCCCACCCCCCCTATAATGTGTGAAGCAAAACTGCTAACTTGATGCAAATAAAGTCTTGACTGAACTACTCTAAGGTAAACAAGGCATTTCGACTAGTTGGATCAGCTATACAATTAGAGCATTGTTTACATGTTATGCTTGAATATAGCACAGTAAAGTAGTTTTATAACGGTCATTTTAATGTACATAACATTTTGATCGCTTTGAACACACACATGTAAAGCTGATTCACACATGATTCACACATGATTTATACATGTCAATGAATCTACGGGGGAATAGTGGGACGATGATGAAAGAGCTTTTATTGCACTTTTTGGTTGAAGCGGGATATCTTATTTTGAAGGACATTACTGGGGTTCCGGATATGTTGAGGCCATTGATGGGTATTTTGATGACCAATGTTAAATAACAACGTTTACAATGACGATGGGTGGTTTAGGGCAATACCAGCGCACGGCTAATCACCGGTGTTAGCGTCCTTTTTTACCGACTCCGGTTAAGACATTTTGCACATTCCTAACCGTTAAATCACCTTGAAACATTAAACTTGTACCCATATGACAGTCGGCCAAAAACAACGGCATGACCCAGTACCTGTTTGGGGCTGAAGGAAGACGCGCAGGTTGACAGCAGGCAGAGCAGCAGCCACAGAGCCGCGAGGGCGCTTCCGGTCTCCATGACAGCGGATCCACGGCCTGAAAACTACGTCTTTAGTCCGATGCACAAGTTACATCCGTTATTAAACTCGTGAAGTCGGGGAGTTTAGAAGTTATTCCACGCAAGACGAACAGAGGCGGAAATGAATCAACGCGATACCGCCAGCTAGAGCGAGGCAGTGAGTCATGTGACACGAAGGAACGTGGTCACATGACGTCTCTTTTCGTTTTCCGGCATGCGCCAAAATAAAAATAAGGTCATAAAGTGTGCTTATAAATATCATAAGTAAAATGGCCACTAGGACTATCTAGTTTTTGTTGAATCAACGTTGAAAATAAATTAAATCTAATAATTAAATCTATCATTATGTATAACAAATGATAACAAAAATAGGCCTATATAGGGTGGCATTGTTTTAATTGTGAATTCTAAATTATGTCTGTGTTCATAATATAATACCTAATCTATCAGTTCGTTTGTTACAGCTGAATATAAAACGTGACAAAGGACATAAATCTAGACAAACGTAAGATATCTTACAAGAACATTTCACACCTAATGAATAACATAAAATAAACATAAAATGGCAAAATATCGACTCTATACATTTTACTAAACCACACTTCAAAATAAAATGTGAATGAGCTTCTTTCCAAACCGTAATGTTGTTGGGCCGAGAAGCAGAAACTACATTCTTGAAGTCATGAGGCCCAGCTGATCTAAGTCACAAGCCAAGAGAGAGAGAGAGAGAGAGAGAGAGAGAGAGAGAGAGAGAGAGAGAGAGAGAGAGAGAGAGAGAGGAAACCGCTAAGAAACATTTCAAGGGGGCAAAGATAAGATCCACCACGGTCTGTATGCGCAGAAAGGAATACATTATGGAATATAATCAGAGCTACAGGTAGGATCACATAACATGTGAATTATGTTGGTTTCAGGACTTAACAGTTTAAGAAGTGAATAATCAAATGTAATAGCCACAGAAAAACTTTGTGTTCAAAGAAATGGGACATGGCTTCCTCTTTTTGTACTTCCAATGACAACTATTCAAAATACGAAAATTATTTTGTGAGATTGTAAACATGGCCTATCTGCTTAAAGTTTAAAAAGAAAAGCTTGGGATTGTTCTGGAGGAAATACAAAGTAAGTGGGTTCAGCATTACACACATGGATGTGAAAATAGGCAAGCTGCATAAACAGGATTGTGAGTCCTGTTTATGCTGATAAGCTCCCGACATCTGTGCTGTAGTGAAATACTGCCGCCTGCTTTTGAACGCTGCATTTTCACTCACTTGTGCAGTCTACTCAGGCAATTATACATTGTCCACAGCTAGTGTGACTTTAACATGCAATGAAGTTAAAATGAATAAACTCATAAAGGAGGCTTGTGTTGAGAGAGGGCTGAGGCAAAGGTCTGAGGTGCTAACGTAATATCTCAACTGAGCTTTCACACTTTGGTGCAAGAATGTAGCTCAGTTGCAGGCGTACAGGCGTTAACACAGGAAGAAAACAGACTCAGAGAGAGCTGGGTTTGACTACAATTCTACATTTCTTTTTTTGGAGCGACAGAGTCAGGACTAAATGTACATATCCTCTACTAACAGACTGAGCAACACTGACATGATAAAATAAAGGCAGTGCCGATGTGAGCAGACTCACATAAGAGGTTAATAGTCTCTAGATGTCATCAGATAACACCGTCACAAAGCCATCGCAGTGGAGGCCAAGCAAGGAAAGCAGAAGTGATCTGGTTTCGTGCAGGTTTCAAGACTTTCTGCCCTTAAATAAACGGTGGCTTCCGTTTACTTAAAAGAGAAAACACTTTCCGGGCGAGTCTGCCTCGCTTCTTCAGGCGCGACGTGACCTTTCATTAAGTCACATGAGCTCAAGTAAGAAAATGTACCATCGGTCATGGTTAGTATAAATGTGTTATATACTGGATTATCAACTTTGGGCACAATATTTTTTGTCATCTGTAATATTTATTGTATTTCTGGTACAGACAGGCTTTTAGGCCATAACCCCGGCTGCAGTCTTTAATGTGATTGCTAAGGGAAGCATCCAGTCACATAAAATTGCTTCTTTTCAGACTTGAAATGACTTTCAGGACCCATAGTGAAATTGTAAAATGTCTTTTAGCCCACTTTTGACAGTCATGCGCTGTTTCTGTTATAGGAAGTGGTTATCTCTAAGATGATGGAGGATAAGAGTGGGGTTTGTCATGTGATGGAGGAGAATCGGGTGGATGTGCAGATCAGACGAACCAAAACTGAGCAACAGCAGGCCAACAACAACGTCCCCAAATGGTCAAATGGTAAATAGCTGCTTCTTTATTCCTTTTATCGGGTGAACTTTGCTACAAATAACTCTCCATTTACTCTCATCATCATATTCATGGGATCAGGGGGTCTCTCCCCAGTGTTACATTTGGGTTGTTGGACATTTTCCACAGACTTCTGTTCCTTGTGTCACTGCAAAACATTTGCCAGTCCACTGGGCTTTATTTATTTAAGCGTCATGATTATTCATACCTGATTTGCAGGTGGTCTTGGCAGTAGAAATATTTAATAACAGGCCAGCAAACTAATCTTTTAATTCAAATAATCTTATCGAGAGATTAGGTAAATTATGCATTTTTTTCAGTTAGAAACCCCTTAAACAAGAAATAAAAGTTATGCATTAAAGATATACACCACTCATAACCCTCGTTACCAGGATATCACAGACCTAGAAACAGACTTGCACATTTTGTGTCTTTTAATGACTCAGCATGCAGCATATTCTATTTATTACATGTGAAAAGTTTGGGTTTGTCCAGTGTTTTAGGTATGAACAACATTTTGTTAATTGCAATGTTACAAATACTCATTGTGCATTATAATAAAAGCTGTGCAATAATCATATATTAGACATTGTTTAAGAACATTAAAATTTCCAATAAATTATTATGAACAAACAATTGAATAAAAGTAAGATAAAACAAGGCTATAGAGTCCTGATGAGCCTTCTGTCAGTGGACACAGACTCAAACAGTTTGTGTCCAGAGTGAAAAGGCCCGGTTAGAATCTTCCTTTCCCCCGTTCAGGCTCCTGGAAGCAAACAAGTCCAGGAGGGATGGCAGATTGCGATCTGACGTCAACAAATCCCTCTTTCAGCAGAGAGAATGAGACGCTGCAGTCTGCCATCCCCCTGCAGCGGCTGCAGTGTAACAAACTCTAGTGGAGGAAGAGGGGAAGCTCAATGGTGGGCGTGTAGGACTGCACCGTCATTATCTATCTTTACCTGAACTCATCTGCTTGAGTTCCCGGGTCATGGTGGAGGCGCAGAGCGACCAGGCCGTCACACGGGGCGACGGGGGCAAGAGGGTCCGGGAAATGCACAACAATCTCTGATGTCTTTAGTGCACAAAAGAGTTTACAAACCCGTAGGCCTCAGTTATTGTCCTCACGGCTGAGCTCTTTCAGCTAGGGGGAGAAAAATAAATAGTATCAAAAATACTAGTGTATGTAGGAGAGCAGACACAAAGTCCAAGGTTCCGTCTATCATGAAGGGGGAAGGTTCTTGTCACACTTCTACTTCTAGTGTTAAACCTTTAGTGGATTACTCTCTATCTCCATTGCTGCCAGGTCAGTGTGTTGTGGCGATGCCGAGCTGTTCGGTTCTGAGGCCGAGCTTTGATCTGTCGCTGTGCCGGGCCCAACTGGAGACCGATGGCTTTCAGGTCAGCATCATGCATACAGTATGACGCACTGGGGCCCTGTAACGCTCAGAAACCTTGATTCAAAGCCGTGTTCCATTGAGGGTTTTAATCTGTTACATTTTTATAGATTCCCGTCATGGACATGGAGGCTCCACTGAAGACCGCTCTGGACGTTCCCTCAGTCAGAAGATACCTGGTTTTCAACTCTGCTCTCTTCCATTTTGCGATGGCACCGGTATGTCGTCCAGCTCGGTCCAATCAAAAGACTAATGAAAACCCCACATACCTGCCCCTCTGAAGCCTCATGATTCATAAACCAAGAGAAACCATAGAACAGTTTCTGAAATACTAGCTGCAAGTTGCAGATAGAATATTCTAAGTTAATATCCCTCCCTCCACAGGTGCTGTATGTAGTTGTGTGGTGCGGCGTGTTCACCACACTCCACCTCTATATCTCTGTCAGTGACTACTGGGTCCTCTGCCTCTCTGTCAGCCTCGTCTCCATCTTCCTCACCATTGCCATCATCTTCGTCCTCCAATACAGTAACAAGGAAGTAAGGAGCGGAACCTGTAACTATAAAATGAGTTTAAAAGAATGCTGAGATTTTAATTTGAATGAATTAACATCTGAGTTAGGACTCTTCCTAAGAGGATTTCATTGAAACCTTGAATTTCTTTGAACAACTTTTAAGAAATCTCAATTTTGCAATAAATTATTCTCAACCGTCTTTATCCGTTTCTGTGTCAGATCAACATGAACATCGATGTTCGGTTAATCCAGGTCAACGAGAGGTTGGTGAAACACAAGCTGCTGGTGGCCGTGGCCGACTGGGTGCAGTCCTGCACCGGAAACATGCAGGTTGTTCTTATCAAACACTGGGATAATATCGGGTTCCATTGTGACAGACAACACAACAATCACAACGCAAATAACCACCAGTACAGAGTAAATCTTTGTTTGACTGACCTCACTGTCAAGAAAATAATCTACTTCGGTCATTTAACAAGATCCGCTCTGCCCATTTACTGGTACGTGTGTCAGTTCCCTAAAAAAGTGTTTTTACAAATTCGGGGCAATTTGAACAGTGGCACAGTGTGCGATCTCTCAAAGGTCAGACGGAACAAAATTGATCTCCATTACCTATTGTTGGAAAAATTCAATTGATGTTCTGTGAGTTTGTGACCTTTTGAACTGACACGTAGTGTTTTGGGATAAACAGACGTTCAGCATGATTTTATCAGGCAGGAACAGGATAGTGGGTCCAATGCTGTATGGATTTATTGACTGTGGGTCTGTTCTCCTGTAATCACGAATGGCAATGCTACCCCCCCTGTGATGTGGAGGTGACCAGTGGGAACATCTGGCCCCTGAGGAGAGGGGCAATGTCACCTTTGACCCTAACACTCAAAGCTGTAGATTAAGAGAAGCTTTGAGTAGCCTAGACGCATGACTTGTATGTTTCAACTCTGCTCCATGCTTGTAGGTTTGACAAATGTCCTGTTGAATGATTTTTACACCAGTGTCATGTAAAACCTTTTTTAACACCTTGGGGAAATGGTCTATTTTATTTGCCATACTAGATAAAAAGATATATAAAAGCAGACGTTAAAATAAATGAATGGAAAACAGGAAAGACTAAATCACCAAGAGAATAACTTGAACACTGCTTAAAAAATGCTACAATCCTGTATATCTAGTGTGGAAGTACATCTTTAACCATGCGGCAAGTGATTTCCAGGCTGGTCCCTCAACAATGAACAACCAAACTGAATCATTTTGCATCGGCAGCCACTGATGATGTTTTATATGTCTCTTTGCAGTTGTACTTTGTGTTTTGGGACATGTCCTGCTGTCTGAGGGCCCTGACTGAAACTTTAGAGGAGCAAAGTTTTGTGGAGGACGACACCCAGGTGAGTGAGTCTGTCCGCCTGCTTGCTCTGCTTCATTGATTTTTGTTCTACTGGTCCCTTGTCAGTCGTCCCTCAATCCATACAAATCCAATTCCATCCGTTGTTGAAGGATATGTATTTATTGATAATTTGGCAAAGAGAGGCTTAGCCCTTGACGGACGGTCTCACATTTAAAGGCTTCACAAAAAATGTGTCACTTTCACCAGGACAAACTGAAGAGGAAACTGTCGCATCTCGTTCTTGTGACCGAGGATGCAGCTGTTGACCCAGAGGTCGGAGGGTCAGATGAGGAACAGGACTCTAGTGAACAGAGGCCTCTGCTGAGACACGAGGACACTGAGTGCAGTACCTCAGCTAACAGGCCCGAGGGGGGCGCCAACGTCACCAACAACTACAGCCTCGTCCCCGACGCGTCCTTACCTGCTCAGGTAAAGTTACGTGAGGCTGTATGCCGACTTTATTCCAACACAAAGGGAATTTATATTAGAGCAGTAGTATTGTCCTATTATAGATAAATCAGAAATAGCAATAATTAGACTCCTTTATACCTCAGTAGGTGTTCTTGCATTCGTTTGTGTCCTGATTGGATCGAACGGAGGAAAACAAGGAGGTATCTCATTCCAAAACTCAGTCTTGTTCCTCTATATGTGACTGATTAGGGTTTCCCCCTTTTGCACGTTGAATTATACTTGAGTGGTTTCAGTACCACCACCAATTGTTCCCTTCACCAAGTTCATCCTCAGGGGGAAAGCAGGTCACTACAACTTCTCAGCGTTGACCTAACTCATTGCAGGCTAAAGCCTACCAGCTTCTGGTGACCTACAGTGCCACTTATGTGAGGCTGCTGCTGTCTGAGAGGCTGCCAAGACCCTCACACTACCCACAGAGGAATCACTGCTCCACCGACCATCTCTGCCTCTGCCAGTACATCAGAAAGAAGATCCTCCGATGACAGGACAAGAGTCAAACAAGGAACTTTGAAGCAGCTGATGACGCTGAAACTTCTTCTTTGCATCCGTGCCCCTGAAAAGACGCGTAGGGACATTTCCTCGTTGTGCATTATGTTGTCTTGATCAAATCAAGGACCCGTTTGGAGCGTCACACTCTTGATTTGTGTCGGCGGGCTTCTGTGCTGCTGCCTTCACGCCAGCTCGGTGTTTGCACCGGCCATTTGGACCGAAACCATTTCTGCACTGTGCCAAACGCTGTCTGTTCCACCTGCTGTAAAACAATATTTGCACCCTGCACGCAGGACAATCACAGCCTTAGTCACTGTTAACTGTTGATCATCTGCTCACATACAACACATTGATATTAAACTGGTGGTCTCATATATTTTTGGTTTGTGACCCTTGACTCGGGGAAGTAAAGTTTTTCATGTACCTTTACTTTTGATTTTCTCCTCTTTTTGACTAGCGAAACCCAGTATTTTTACTTTGTCAGAGTTTGACAGTGTTAGAAAGATGTTTTAAAAATATGTCACAATATAAAAAAATGTTCAATGTATGAAAAGAAAATGCACTCTGCAGCTCAATGAGAGGTGATCGGTAAATTGATCTCAAACAACGTATTCTATTTCATGAACCGATTCTGTTTTGTAAAATCTAAACCGGCAAAGTACATAATACATATATTCGTAACATAAATAAGAAATGCTCAAGTAGAGTACCTCAAAACTGCACTGCATTAAACATATTCCACAACTGGACATTGAGTGCAGAAACATTATTGTAGTGGTACTTCTGAGGAACCGGTCATCATCACCGAAAGGATTGACAAAAACATGTGTAAAAAAGAAACAATAGAAGCATGCAGGGAAAGAAAGAGACCTCCTGTGATGCAGCTGTGTAACGATGCTGAAGAATCGTTGGCTTACATGTCCTGCAACCAGACGGCTGTGCTTTCACATGTGCACACGGTTTGAATATTTTGATGCATTTATGTCTGCAGGTTGCATTTATGTCTGCAGGTTGCATTTATGTCTGCAGGTTGCATTTATGTCTGCAGGTTGCTAGGTGTCTCACACATTACCAGCGATTAGCCATCAGTCCTGGTGCTGTGGCTGAGGTGACAGCCCAGCGAGAGAGCTGCAGGATGACCCAAACACACACAGCGCGATAGCAAGCGCGGCTGACCCAGAGGGGAGGCTGGGACGGTGTGATGGAGGAGGGAGGCTTGCAGCGTGACGCCAAGTTAAACGATCTCAGAGACGCTGGCTGTCCTCGGGAGGCTAAATGGCCATCTGTGATCCTGCCCACACAGGCTGGCTTAGCTCCCACCTGTAGCCCCTCCCTCAAAACGCTTTTCATGTGGCCAGATCGTTTTGGTCAATTATTCGAGTTGTCACACATTTAAAGCGACTGTAATGTTCACTCACCTAAAGGATTATTAGGAACACCATACTAATACTGTGTTTGACCCCCTTTTGCCTTCAGAACTGCCTTAATTCTACGTGGCATTGATTCAACAAGGTGCTGAAAGCATTCTTTAGACATGTTGGCCCATATTGATAGGAGAACATCTGGGGGTTGATGGAGATTTGTGGGATGCACATCCAGGGCAGGAATCTCCCGTTCCACCACATCCCAAAGATGCTCTATGAGATTGAGATCTGGTGACTGTGGGGGCCATTTTAGTACAGCGAACTCATTGTCATGTTCAAGAAACCAATTTGAAATGATTCGAGCTTTGTGACATGGTGCATTATCCTGCTGGAAGTATCCATCAGAGGATGGTACATGGTGGCCATAAAGGGATGGACATGGTCAGAAACAATGCTCAGGTAGGCCGTGGCATTTAAACGATGCCCAATTGGCACTAAGGGGCCTAAAGTGGGCCAAGAAAACATCCCCCACACCATCACACCACCAGCAGCCTGCACAGTGGTAACACGGCATGATGGATCCATGTTCTCATTCTGTTTACTCTACCATCTGAACGTCTCAACAGAAATCCAGACTCATCAGACCAGGCAACATTTTGGTGAGCTCTTGCAAATTGTAGCCTCTTTTTTTACTATTTGTAGTGGAGATGCGTGGTTTTGCGTGTTGTGGCTTCACAAATGCTTTGCTGCTCACCTCGGTTGTAACGAGGGGTGATTTCAGTCAACGTTGCTCTTCTATCAGCTCGAATCAGTCGACCCATGACCTCTGACCTCTAGGATCAACAAGGCATTTTCGCCCACAGGACTGCCGCATACTGGATGTTTTTCCCTTTTCACGCGATTCTTTGTAAACCCTAGAAATGGTTGTGTGTGAAAATCCCAGTAAATGAGCAGATGGTGAAATACTCAGACACCAACAACCAGGCCACGCTCAAAATGGCTTAAATCAGCTTTCATTCCCATTCTGACATTCAGTTTGGAGTTCAGGAGATTGTCTTCACCAGGACCACACCCCTAAATGCATTGAAGCAACTGCCATGTGATTGGTTGATTAGATAATTGCATTGATGAGAAATTGAACAGGTGTTCCTAATAATCCTTTAGGTGAGTGTATATCACAGCAAAAACAATATCAAATCGAATGCTGGTAGTGAAGAAGTGCTTAAGTATTCTCATCTGAATTATCTTTGCCAGTGTTGTTGTACAAAGCTCTAAACTCTCCGTACCTGACGTTAGACAGACACCGTTGGCAAACAGAGTTTAGCATTTAGGACCTAAGGAGGCAGATATTTCATTCAGCACTTGGTGTCGACAAAAAGCAGAGCTGAAAGTTAATGACTATTGGACTTCAGGTGGACAAAAAACACAACTGCAAATGAATAATGAAGCATAATCGCTAGATTATAAACAGCTGATTGTAACCACGGTCGAGCAAATCAACTAAATGAGTGATGAAATGTTATTGTGTTCTCAACAAGAGCAAACCACAGGAAAATAAAGATAAATAAAGAAGTAATATGACATGACAGCTGTTATTTTGGTCCAATTCTAAATGTTTAGTGCAGTTGTTGCAGCACCCTGAAATGAAGAGATCAGTACAGTCGAGCTGCTGAAAGACCTTTTCATCCTTTTATGAGCCAAATAGAAAACAAAAGCTGTACTAACAACTCTGAGGTTGTACTAATAAGCAAACATAAGCAAGCTAACATGTTGATATCAAGCAGGTAGGTTTACCATGATAGTGTTCTGTGTTAGCATGCATTGGTTTGCAGGTATCATATATAGTCAACACCCTAATTGTTTTGTAAAATTGATACTTTAACAATTAATCCTGAAGGGATGCAAATGTCTATGACACATTTCTTGGCAATCCATCCAGTATTCTAAAGCACTATGATTATTTAGGTGGTCGATATATTGTTAGGAGACAACATGACAGGTTTGACTAACAATTTGTATGACATGGTTAAATAATAATACGTAGGTGGTACAGAATATGCGATGACAAGAAAACAAACAGCTGTAAAACTAGATAGTGAGAGATACTGTAGTTCATGTTCTGACAGAGGAAAGAAAAAGAGACAGAGAGGGAGAAAACCGGGGCAACCGGCCTATAAATAGCACCTTAGTGATGAGGGGAGAGAGGAAAGGCCACAGAGACACAGAGGAGAAAATCACACTGGAAGAATGAGACACCGTCTCTATCAACGAAAAATGATTTTTTTTTTTATTCATTACAACTTTCTTTACAACTGAAGTCAGAAACAACCAACGTGTGTGCAACACAGCCATGAACATCATTATAGTAGTAAACCCCAAGAGGACCACTAGTACACAGGTCATTTGTGCCTCTTTGAAGCAAGCAACCCATCGCATTTACAAGCTCAAAAACAAAAACAGTATAATAAGAAAACAAGAAACGCATCTTCCAGCCATGTAAGAACTCCGTCATGTTGAAGATCCCCATCAGAAAGCAAAGAGGGAGAGGAAGCCACGCTGTATAAACTAACCGTAGATATGCTAGTGACTATTCGTTAGATACACACACACCGCCCGAGCTTTCTGTACAATTATTATAATACTATACAATACTGTGCTTCATTTACTCTTTTAACACTGAAATGTCACTCAGTCACTCAAATGAGGACAGGATTGCACTTGTCAAATGGGATTATGTGAAATTGTTCCCCTATTCAACAACATTTCTTGATATCGGGACGATGTATGTGAAGCCACAGCGAGAGGCTACTTAGCTTAGCTTAGCCACAGGGGGGGGGGGGGGGGGGGGGGGGAAGCAAGTCTGGCTTCATCCAATTGTAATCTTAGTAGGACCCTTTTAAAGCTCACTGATTAAGGCGTTCTATCTCTAAAACAAGTTGATGGACCCGGGCAGCTAGATCCTTCTTTTTAAATTCTCAAAGCTAAGCTAAGTTGGGCCGTAGCTTCATCTCGACACACAGATTGTGACATTGATCTTGTCATTTGAAACAAAGCAAGTAAGATTTTGTCCCATTGAGTAGAACTAACCAATTTAATTACATTTAATTGTTAAAAATACATATTTAGGTGGGAAAATTGATCACTGAGTAAAATAAAATGAAGATTGCTTTTAAACATGGTTTCAAAAAAATAACAAATACTTTTTATTACCAAGTTGGCTTTTAGGAACATATTTTAGTGAAGATTTGTGCCCGGATGTACTTATACATGAGTGAAAATCAAGTGCAACGCAGTTGGAAATAACAAAAACAATAATAATATATAAACAACATAATATACTGTAGTTATACTGTCTCTCTTTTTGTTCATTATTAACAAACATTATTCTTTAATATCTCTGTATGACTCTTTTAAAAATAGTATCATCATCCAATGTAGGAAAGGGGGTCAGAGGAGAAATCTTGATAGGTCCAATAACTCATGTGAACAGGAGAAAGACAAAAAGACAGCAAAAAGAAGAGGAATAGAGGAAAGATTTCACTGAGGGGAAAGTGCTACAATACAGTATAGGCATTAATATTTTCCCTCTCTCCTACTGGAAACATTCATTTTCAGCTCCTCCCATGAACCTCATACAACAGTTCATACAGTAACGTTGACTTACAGCTTTGTTGGCTCTTATAAACAACAGCACATCTGCTGCTGCTGCTGCATTAAGGAGACCAAACACATGAAACCCTGACTCATTGTGTTACAGTGAAACGTCGTCATCGGAGCTCACAGTCGCACATCTGACCTCAACATGTAAGACGGATGGAAACAAACTGAGGACGACATGCAGGGCTATGAGGCCTCACAGGTCTGACGTTGCACTGAAGTTTCAAACACAGTGTCTGGGAGTGTAAAGAGCCAAGAGATGTGCAACACAAAATGGGCCAACACGCTCCTAAAATACTTGCGAAAAACAATATTTGCCAACATCAGATCCAAATACTATATAATAATCATCAAAATGGTCTCATTTCATTTTATGGACGGTAACTTGATTGAGAAAGAAAACAAACTACCACACGCTTTCAGGAAATATTTGCACCAACAGCTGGGCGATGAGCTATTAATGCACTAGACGCCCTATTAGCTCAAATTTATATTCATCATGCTCTATAACTAACTATGAAGGTAAGCAGCTGCATTGTCTCGTCTTGTTACTGCATCACATATCAAATTTAAGCCTATTTCAAAGTGTCAGACAGCTGCAATAAACGATATACTGTAAATTATAGCAGACAAAGTCGATGCATGGGTAGATATTGAATGAATTCATAAATAAACATTTTATATAAATCAACAAACAAACAAACTATAATAATTAATTATCATCTCCTCCAGCTAAAATATCCAGTCAGCGTACGGAAAAACAATATTGGATAAATACTCTGTTTGGTTACATTAGTCAGTCTCCATGAATGATGGTGTTTTAAATGTGTATTAACACTTTTAATCAGTTTTACAATCTCTCTCAGCTGTATTCTGAAAATCAACTTTGTTTCATCATTGCACTTTTCCTTCTTTTTAAAGAATAAAAGAGGTAAACTGCACTTTTTTTAAACTTGTAACACTAAAATGTGCATTTAAATATCCTAAAAATAAACTGCATGGACCCATTTAGTAGATTTAGTTTTTAGAATATTTAACACGGGTACCTATGAATTAATCAACGTCAAATGAATGAACACAAGGAGCTTTGCTTCTCATGCAGCTCTTATCTGAGTGTAAATATTAAGCTTCATCTGACAGCTGCTCGTATTTGGCGTTGGATCATTAGCTGTGATTGGTGGTTTTTGGTCGTCGTTTTATGTGATTCACGGTAGCGGGTAAGGTCAGAACTGTGTGTGTGTGTGTGTGTGTGTGTGTGTGTGCAGCTGTACACAGCAGGGCCAGCAATGCAGTCGCAGTTTGTGTACGTTCTCGGTGCTCCTACTTCCTCCAAAACGATTGAGAGTGATTAGCTTGCTAATAGATGCCATGTTTTCCCATCTGTCTGGCGCTGTGTGGCGTTACGGATCCCAGTCGTCGTCGTGGTGCTGCGAGGCGATGATGACCACCACGGTGAGGATGGTGCACAGCACAATGGAGGCAATGCCGACTGCCAGGCTGATGAAGGAGAAGTTGCGTGCCTCGCGGGAGGCTATCTCCGCCGTCACCATGTCCCCTCTGGCTATCGCCGTGCGCACCTAAGTGATGCAGGAGGGAAGGGGATGGATGTGTGGGAGAGTGGAGAAACACATTATGTAACAGCAAGATGCAAGAGTGGGAGCAGGAGAGAGTCTGAAACACCATGCATGGATCAATTTCACCGCAGCACAGCCTGAATGTGCAGCAAGAGGCCACTGCGCGCTACATTAACACACCATAACGACATATACAGCTCAGACCAGTGGGTCCATGCCATGTCAGCTCAACTTAACTCAACGCCAGCTGAGCAGGGCCAGAGGAAAAAATCCATTCTGTCCCGTTGCACTGACAATGGGGCAGTTACGTAATGTGGTGTGTGTGCGTGTCGGTCAGGGCGGTCTGCCACTACAGAGGCAAACATCAGGCACCATGGAGGTATGAGAGCCGCCACACTTCACATTTCTGACTTCTCTCTCAACTTTAGCTGTGATGGTGGTGCAGGGTCTTTGTTTATTCTTTGGGGTCGCCAGATTCCTCCTGCCACTTCCTGATTCTGCATTATTCAAAAGTATCAAATACATAGAGCGCCAGGAAGCGTAAGAGACGTCAGAGTCTTGCCTATTTTTTCAGTCTGAGCTAAGATTTTAAATCCAAGCAGCCTCTAAAAACTACAAGCTTAATTTTTACACACAAATTAGTCTGGATATCCACAAGAATATGGTCACTATGTGCACAATGAGCAAAACGCATCCAAGGTGCAGTCCCTCTGTGAGAGTCCCGCTATCATCAAACAAGCTCACCACGTCTAGCAGCTACACTGTTTGCCACGTTCACCTCCTCAGGTCAGCATATTAACAAGCTATTATCACGTGCTGCTAAGGCATGTACTTTTCTGGAAATTACACGTAGGTCAAAATGACTGAAAGATGGTTTTAAAACTCTAAGATCAAAAGATCTGACGAAGGAGCGTTAACCTGCACTGCTTTGATGATCGCAATGATGCCTGTTGGCCAGAAGCAGCAGACGGTGGTGAGCACGGCGATGGGCAGGTAGTCGTGTGGCGGCCGACGGTCCATTAAGGTGATGCTCGGTGGCATTTGCATGGGGTGAATCTGGCCCGGTGGGATCCCTCCCCCGGCCGGCAGGTATGGTTGTCCCTGAACGAGAGAGATGGGAGGGGTGGGGGGGGGGGGGGGCAGTGAGTAAGTACAAGGGCCTTTTAAAACTCCAAAGCAGCTTACGAAACACTTTCCAGTGAAAAGGACACAGGAACAAGGTGACGCCGTAAAGAGGACACAGTTCCTGTCGCATGCATTAAAGAGTCGTGCATTTTTCAATAGCCTCGAATAGTCTAAAACCGTATAATTCATTTGTAGGCACCAGCCTGCAAGATGGTACTGTGCATATTTTGCGTTTGATAGCATTTCCCAAAATCCTCCTCTAGTCCTGTACAAACGAACACATGCACATAAATTATACTGATGGGGATTTCAAATATTAATTTTCATCAAAAGCAACTGGCGAGGAGGAGGAGATTAAACCCAAGCTCTTGTTTGCAATTCAGTGCACTTGATGGTGAGACTCGTGGAAGCACAGAAGCACTTTTGATGGTTTGATGACTAACAATCACACCTTAGTTTCACCACTATCGGTTCACCTGGGTGTAAATGGCTTTATATGCAGAGCTATATAAAAGGTGTTTTACATATATTTTTGAAAAGTGAAGAAAGGAAATCTATTGATGATGTTAAGCACTGGATTCACAATCTGTTCTTGAACCAAAGCTTTGCTTCCTCACTTTAGCTCATCTCAGGTTGCATGTTCCAAAGAACCAAGAGCAGTTCAGCAGTTTATTACGTCATTGTTTCCTGGTAGTTTGGGGTGGGTAGGACATGTACAGTATATGTCCATCTTAACTATCCATCCATCCACACACCTACGGGCAATTTAGAGTTCCCAATCTACCTGATCCCCAGCGCATGTCTTTGGACTGTGGGAGGAAACCGGATAGAACCCACGCAGACACGGGGAGAACATGCAGACTCCACACAGGAAGGCCACTGGGTGGAGTCGGACCCAGGACCTTCTTGCTGTGAGGCTGCCCCATAACATTTTACAATACATTTCCCATATTAAAGCCTGGAAGAATCTAGTGATACCATTTGGAGACACTCCTAAAAGAGACCATACCATTTCTTAACCCTGACCTTTGCACCTTTGCAGCGGCTCGTGTCCTCTTCAAAGCCAACATGCACCCAAGCTAATGGGAAATGTCCACTTTAAATTGCCCGTTGTTTGACCATTTTCTTCAAATCGACCGTAACTGCAGACATAATGAACCCACCCAGTAAAACCATCAAAACGCCTGGTTTCAAGGAAATTCCTTATTACAATCAATTATTTGAGATGATTGAACTCCCGGTTTCTCCATGTTTATCTTCCGGCTGTATTTTCCTGCTCTGAAGATCCAGACCTTTGAGTAGCCTTGATTCGTGTGTCAATGTGTCTCCTGCTTGCAAGTATTATTCAATAAATGTTTCATTATTTCACACTGGTGTGTCGACTAAGAATTCATCTAACATCCGTGATATGCGAAGGAACGAAAGCTGATGTGAAACCTGTGAAAGCTTGAACAGTCTCTGACTCACCGACGCCATGGGGTAGACGGGTACGTAGGCTGTGCAGGGCTGAAGCTGAAGCGGGTAGCCCGGGTGAAGGTATCCCACAGGGGCGTGGGACATGGCCCCCCCCGGGCCCTGGGTCTGGACCGCGTAGCCCTGCGGGGCCCCCTGAGGATTCAGGGGGCCGCAGTGGAACTGTGTTTCTTGGAGGTATCCGTCTGAGCCCGGGGGAGGGGGCGGGGGAGGGTAGTTGGGCTGGTTGCCCGGTGCTGGCTGCATGTTGGGGTGTTGGGGCGCGTTTGGGTCTTGCGGTCCGGAGAGGTACGGAGGAGGCTGCATGGTCTGACGGCCGGAGTCATCGAGACCTGAGAGATGAAGAGAAAAAAAAGCAGTTATGAGTGAAAATGCAAATAGAAAAGCAGGAACAATAAGCGCATGTTATCTAACTCGAGCACCGTGACACAGCGCTCTGCATGTTGAAGGTAGCATCTCCCTGTTGAGGAGGGCGAGAAACAACACCACAGACCACAGCTCGGCAAGACTTCAAACCGAATACAAAAAACGGGGATGCTGTGTAATCTGCGCGCTAATGATGACAGTGATTGACATTTTCACCTGCAGAGAAGAAAGGCCTTTCCCCTCGCCAACGCCTCCCTTCAAGAGTGTTTACCAGCAGTCAGAGACGTGGCATTTCTGAGATGTAAAACTTCATCTGTCTGTCTGATGCATCCTCCGGCTTCTGAACACCCCATGCCTACACGTCTGCTCCCCACGTGTTTGTTTAACATTGAAGATGACTGATGGGGCTTCGTGTTTTCCCAGCAGGTAAGTGGCCCAGAGTGCGGTGATCCACTTTGACGGGACACGAGGAGGGAGGGAAGATGGATGCAGACGAAGAAAACGTGCATTGGGACAAAGGAAGGAGAGCAGGAGGATGTTGGAGAGCACAGCGGCTGAGTGATGAGGGATGACGACTTGTGCTCGGGGACCGGCTTTACATAACAGTCTCCGGCTCTGTCACAAGCAGGAAGTGGACCAGAAACAGACAAGCGGGGAAAGGAGCGAGCGAGGGACACCTTTAGTGACGAGCTCATTGGCCAACGCATGTTGGTGTATCTCCATTTTAAAGCTTCTCAAAATCCAGAGTGAAACGTAAGGAAGAGGCTCGAGAGTGATGGAGTTTAAAATGTGTGACATGAGGGAGTAAAACGTCGGGAACATTGGCTCTAAGCAACACATCCAGCAGGTATGGATGGAGCAGGAATTTCATGTGAAAACAAATAATTCACCAAAAAGCCAAGTTGTAGTTGTATTAGCTGCCAAAATAAAGATTGATGGACGAAGGCCATCAGTATCAACAAAGAGAAATCCAGAGCCATTATTCACAGTAGAATGACCAATTTATACGTTTTTTGAGGTAATCTAACATTTGCTTTTTGCTACTCACTTTTAAGACAAAAACAGCAGGTTGAATGTTAATTGCAGACTATTGTATAATTCCATTAGCGCTGAACTGAACTGAACAAAACAAAACAATAAATGTGAATAGTCCCCCCCCCCCGTCTATAACTTGTGTAACGGCCCATTAGGATCCAGTTAAAATGAGTAGTGGGTGGTGAATCAATGGGTTTAGGATTAACCCTGATAGCAGTATCAAACAGACAATATGGTGCTTTGAGAAAGTGTTATGAAAACTGCAAGAAGTCCTTGAGTACGGAGCCATGGGAAACCCAAATATTATGCAGTTTGTCATAGCTGTGAGCAACATAACTGTATGGACACAGAGACACAGATATACTTGCCTCAGATGACACTAGGACAGCATAGGTAGTACAGATCATATTAGGACCTAACATTTAACTCCTATCGCTGTTATTACATAGGCCTACATTTGTTCGAGATGATTTTATTCATAAAGCCCAAATTTGCCTGAAAGGGGCCCATTAGAGACAGGTGGTATGAGTCACTGGTAGAGAAAAAGGTGATGTGTTTGATATTAAGACATCTGTGGTGATAAAACGATAAGTATTTGCACCTAGTTTGCTCTTTGGTACAGGAAGATTTAACACTGGAGGTTTTCATCTGTTACCAGGTAAATTATCCCCAGTTAGATGGCACCAGCGAGGGGAACCATGACAACTGAGAGAATATTATTAAACGTGTACAATACTGAGCTTTATTGAATTTCAAATGGACTAAAAGCATTCCTCAAACATCTGCCAGTGTTTTAATTGGAATCCTCAGAAACAACATTATACCGAGGCCCAGCTGTTGTTCTTTTAATAGCATCGATAATGGATTCCACATGTTTGATGAAAGTGGGAAGTGCCAACAGGCAGGTGTTCAGCCCGATCTGCAGTATCCCCAGTGTGCGCTGTACATCACCAATGGGAACTTCATGCGTCTCAGTGTGACCTTTACTCCTTACTCGGGCTCCATTGGGCGTTTTAACGCACTAGAACAATGGACGAAAGAAACACAAAATTGTGTTTGTGGGCCTCCACACGTTTAGAATTATTATTAATCGGGGCGGATGAACACGCGCAAGCGGAGGTGTGCACGCGCAAAGGACACCCACATGAGAGGCCTTTCTCTAATGATGACAACGAGACACAGAGGGACGGGAATAATGTCAAGAACCCCTCCAGTGAAGTGGTTAGGTCGCCTGCTATGGACATATGATTCAAAGTTATTTTTTAATTACAAAATAAACTTACAAATATAATCAACTCAAGTCCAACAATGCAACTTTAATCTAGGGATTAAAATAAAAAAGGCCCTGTGATGCTGCGCCCACACCGCGGTGCAGCATCCTATAGAAACAGATAAATAACACGTAGATTCATTGACACCAAGGGGAGCTGGAGGAAAGGACCTCGTCAGCCCGACACATCCGCGCACCAAATGAAGCGATGTCCGCTTCAAAAAAAAAAAACCCTCATTCTTCAATCTCATTGGCGTTGAGTGCCTCAATTAGGTGGCCAATTCGGCTTTACATTGCGCCACACTAAACACAATTTAAATACCTCACCGTGTTTTTCCGACGACATGCCTTCCGAGCTTCTGTCCTCCTTCCTGTGATGTATTTTTACTCCAAGCTGATGCTGGAAAAAAAAGAGAGAAGAAATCCCTCCTTTCGTGCGCGATGATGCAGACTTTTAGTCCAAACAAGCCATCCTCAAGATGCCTTCATCTTCATAAAAAAATGAATTTGTAAAAATGTTAAAAAAAAAACACCCACTGGTTTTATTGCAATAGTGATATCAAGGGTTTCCGTTTCGGTTCCAGCGGTCGGTGCCGTCCTCCGTCTCCGTGCCGCTGGTCGTCTAACGAGGGCTCTCCGGTAACGCGTCGCCGTACACTGAATTAATGACACACAAAGCTCTGGTTGTCTTAAAGTGACAGCCCGGACTGTGGGAACCGTGCGCGCACTGTGCGCGCGCGCGCTGTGCCGGAGCGTCCCATTGCAGCGCGACAAAGAGACGTGTTTCTGTCAGAGATGTACATATATAATATATATAATTATAATATTACATATATATGTTTAGCTCGAGTGGGTTACCGGTGGAGGTAATGAGGAAGGCAGGCAAACAACATGTTTTTAGAATACAGGTTTTTATTACTGTACAATAAATTACAATCCAGACGCGTTCATCTTCATTCCCACATTTTGTACTTTGGTCTGTCGGTTAAAAAAAAAACGCTTCCTTCTCCGCAGTTTTGATGTAAACATTTTTTTTTGTTTAGGCACATACAGACTTGTTTGAGCATATACACCTTCTCTTCACATCGCCCACATGCAGATCCATCTTTCCCACACCTTTGCTGTGAAGATGCACTTGGCTGCGGGCAGATCTCTTCCCGTTCACCCTTACATCTCTCAGTGGGTGTAGAGCGAGGCGGTGAATACGATGTCCCTGCGGATGGCCAGGGACGCCTTCTCCATCTTGCTCCCTAGGACGGAGTCCCCCACAATGCGGGCGGCCTGTCGCACCTCCTTCAGCACCTCGTCCAGGCGCTGGATGCAGCGGACCACCGTGCCCTCCTGGACGTCCGTCAGCTGAGCGATCTCTGCGAACGGCTGGGATGAGGGGAGGAACGGACGCGATATGGTGACATGGTTTATAATGCAACACAAGCAGGAGAAGAGATGATGTGGTAGTTTAGGAGGTAGAATTCCAATAATGCATAATAGTGTAGGTGTCTGGTAACACCCTACGCCTTTCAAAGTCATGCCTCCTCTGAGAGCCAAGGAACTAATCTAGGCATCTTAAAACCAACCGAGCGCCCCTTGAAAGGTGCACATTTAGTCATCCAAACAAAAATGGCATGACCGTAATCCTCACCATGCCTCTGGCCCAGCAGTAGACCACCTCCGTCAGGCCAAACTTGAACTGGCCAACAAACTCCTCAGCTGTCTGTGGTATCCCACATTCCTTCTGCAGCTCTCCAATACGCTTGGCGACTGACAGCACGCGATCGATGCCCTGAAAGAAAAACACAAAAGAGACGCAGAGAGAGTGAGACTTGGGTAAAAAAAAACAAGTTAAGCCTGAAAGAGATTTTAGCGAGCAGCCCTTAAATGCATCACTCTTTTAAACCTCTTGGAGATGCTCAAAAAATCCGTTTTACAAACCGTACCGCGCCACGTCTGTGCTACAGAGCCCGGGCCATCACTAATTCAGACCCTCATAAAGCACTTTCATGTATGAGAGGGCGTCCGCATCGCACACTGACACAGCCCAGGCGTGTTTGACAAGAGACGTATCAGTGAATAAATAAGAGACTGGTGAAGTGCCTTCTTTGTCCTTTCTGCAGGCAGTGTGTGTATGAGGTAACCACTGGGTGGGCCAGTCTGTACAGTATGCCAGTACACACACACACACACACACACACACACGTCATGGATGTCACTCTAATAGCTTTTCACTAGTTACAAACGAGAATGAGATACTTCTCCTTTACCTCCTGCAGTGTGCTGGTAATGTGCGGCTCCACCTGGGTTTTCTGCGTGAATACCAAACAGGACAGCAGGGCGGCGCTCTCCTCGGGCGCCAGCGGGCTCAGGACGTTCTCGAACAGCAGCTCGGTGAGCAGCAGCTCGTGGCTGCTGATCTGACAGGCCACGCGGCCCTTCAGCTGCACCGCCCCGCCGCTGTCCACGTACTGGAGGGACTGCAGCACCTGAGGGAGGCATTAACCCTTATATTCTATGATGGTGAACATGTTTAAAAGTATACCTGCTCAACATGAATTTAGACCATTAGAATTAGGAGGATTATTAATGCATAGGAGTGCATTTCAACCATAGAGATACAAACTCAATTTTCGTCAAATAAGTCGTTTCACAACATGTTATAGATAAGTGCCATTATAAGTACAATTTAAGTGCTACAGTTTGTTAGTGTTTAGTCAAGGTATAGTCTAGTTCTTGAATCCCCTGCAACTATCATTGAGCGATTAGCTAATAAAAGGCAGGAAATGAATCAAGCAAAAATCGGGAGTGCCATTATTAGGGTTAAGTAATTGATGTAGGACTAAACCCTAGTGATACGTACTAGGCAAGATGCAGACGTAAAATGCTAATAATAAATAATTCGTGTGACTTTTGATTCACAATTCAAAAAATAAAACCCTACTATCCAGGAATAGAAAGTTACTTTTTTTAAAAGGATGAACTCCTAACCCCCCCGACAGAAACTGGTCAGGACAGCGAGTCAAATGTCGGATCCAAACCTTGATCCTCTGGTGGTACTCGGGCAGCAGAGACAGAGACTGGTCCGACACCAGGAACAGCAGCCGGTCCAGCTCCTCCTGCACTTTCATCCTCTCCTCGACCCGAGCAAACTGACACAAACACGCACACATGTACAGGCCTTACTTGACCGGAGTCTACAACAGCGGGACTCCAGCACTTGACCTGAATTCAGTGCAACAAAAAAGAAACCCAAGACAGGAAAGCACTGCCTGTTGTCGTCTCATCGCCAGCACCGAGCTCTTTGGTGTGAACGTTACATAAATCCACTGAGGCCAATTACGTATACGAACAGTTTGCATTATCCACCAGTTTAGAATACTAGCAATGCTTCGTATGGACACAAGAACGTGTGATAGGAGACAGTGTTACTGCGAATAAGAGCTTGGTATTTTGCAAAGCAACATGCTGCAGCCGCGAGGGAGCAGCAGCGCAGAGCCTATACGGTTAATTATAGAAAGAGCCGGCTCTGAAGCTTGCATCTTATCTCCTCAACAAGGCTGCCATGGAAGACGGGATGCACAAACGCAAAAAAAGCAGAATTCCTGTGGCGGAGTATGATGTTACTATCGTGAAACGAGAGGTTGGATTGATTGAAAGATAAAGGGGAACTGATGCCGTGAGAAATCAGAAGAGGCATCAAAAGAGGGTCGGTTGTCTCATACATTATGTAAGTGTGGGATGTTAATCTGCTGCAGAAATACGCAATCGCTGCACAAAGAATTGTATTTCCTTATTGAACTAATAGTGTGATGAAATGCCTCCTCATTTATCTGCAAAGTCAATCAGAAAAAGGTCCCTTTTTTTTGTTTTCATTGCGGTTAAACCACTCAACACACACCTGCTCTGCAAACGTGGGCGAGTGGATGCAGTTGAACTCTCTGAGGCTGGTCTGCAGCACACGCAGCCTTATGGAGTCCTCCACCACGTCAACACTCTTTAACTGGAGGTCGTTCACGGGGTCCAGGGCTGTAATGCCGTGGGGGTTGGCCTCGGCCAATCGCAGGAGCTCCTGGGTCGCCGTGGAGATGGCTTGGCCAGGGGGGTCGAGTCTGAGGGTCGAAAGGAAGAAGGACAAGATAACTGGCAGTGCTTGGTGGTCTGACGGGTTTTCCAAGAAAATAAACTTCGACGGATGCCAAAATCCGATAAAAATACACAATCTTACAAGGTAGAAAATCAACAAATCCTTTGTAGATGGTTTTCATTTTGCATACGAGCAGTGTTTGTTTAAAGACCTGACGTTTCCTCGTGAATGAACTAAAGTCACAATCACACGATGCATTGTATGTTTTTATTTCTAAATAAAGACATCAGCCTCGCTCGCTCTCTCACCTGAACCGTGGCTGCTGCCTCTTGCTGTAGTTGTCGATGATCCTGTCTGGAATCACCTTGAGGGTTTTCACTGTGATGGCTGAAATGTCCTGAAGTTTCAACTTCTGCACCGTGTGGCTGCAAGGGCCTGACAAACACAGAAGGCGCGAGGGAACCACGTGCTGTGAATTCTTCTGCATTCACACACGCTGCGCGGTGAAATGAAAAGGCTGAAACGTACATGTGCTTCATGTCGACCAACCAACCTTCAGGTATGAACAGAGCCGTGTTGTAGAGGTGAGGGAAAGCCTTGTTGTTGTTCCCTCTTCCGTCCTCTTCCTCGTTGCCCTTCTCGCAGGTGACTAGAGCTGTGAAGGTGCGGTTCACAGCGTCACTCGACACCTGGCGCGGACAGGAGACGCCGGGTGTAAGAACCAGGGACGTGCCTCACAGTCTGAGGACGTGAAATCTAAACTCCCTGCAGGTGTGAACGTCTTTGCTTTTGTGTGTCAGCTCCAAGAAAGTTGCTGGATATGAGCTACGACCATACTGGGTGTCGTCTACTAGAGGGAGAGTTTTACAATTAATCACTGGAGACTTTGATTAACAAAAAATTAATATCTGCTTCGTTTTCTGTGGTGAGAGGTATCATATTTTTCTTTGCTCCTCTTTAAATTTAGGAACGTTAACCAGGCTAAACTCTATGGTTAATTGATTCCATATTAATGTCTGGGGGGATAAAGGCAAAAAACTACAGAAGTAACCACTTACAAAATGTTGTTAAAAGAAAAGAAAAAGAATGATATCGAAACAAACCATCAGACTTGAGTAATTTCTTTCGATCTTTGCTATTTAGTATTTACTGCAGCCACCTAAAGCACGTCTAACAGCTGGATAAAAGATGGAAAAAAAATAAACTGCTTTATTTAGAACAGTACTGCAGTATATTTCCCACAGCAGAAATAACAGTATGTTGCTTTAAATGTCCCTATAATACAAAATAGTCATTTCAAGCTTGGATTCAGCCGAGCAGGCTTCACTAACAGCATATTAGAAAGCAGTGACCTGTGTGTGTACAGAGAGATGACCGGTCATTTCCTCATACTGCTGCTACTCATCAACCATCATGAAAAACACACCCACACACCCACAAACACACACACACACACACCCACGTACCTGGAGGATAACTCCCAGAGCGTTGAGATGCTGCTTGTTGTTCACCACCACAACGCGGCCCACAGACAGCGCTTTCAGCCCGTTGACGGACTCCAGGATAGCGCACTGAAGACAGCAGGAAAGAAATGTAGCCAGCGACAGTCCGCTGTACGCGTGTGATCTTTGTTGTGTGTGTGTGTGTGTGTGTACCTGGAGGGCCTCGGTGGTGGTTCGTAGCTCCGTCACCGTGTGGTAGTACGGCAACATGTCCGACAGCTGGCCTTCGGTGTCCAGAGGAGGTAGAGAAGACACCATCTGCTTCAGCTTGCTGATCCTCTTCTCGTGGGACTACGGGAGGAAGACGGGAGGAAGTTGTCACATTCGTCGACTGTCGCGGCTTGTGAGCGATTCAAGACAGAGGAGCGAGGACGACAGTCTGTTGCGTGTATATTTTTTACATTAACTTACATCGACTGTTTCACGATAAACCTTAATTTCTGATTACACCCGTGGTGTCCCTCTACCTGAGTGTCCCTGTGGCTCTCAGAAAAGCTGCGCCTCATCATGTCGGTGACGCGCAGGGCTTCGACCCGCAGCAGGTTGAGGATCATCGTGTAGGTCAGTCTGAACTGGGACTGGAGGATGGTTGGTTTACCCTGAGCAGGACAGAGGATGATGTCAAGAAATAAAAACGCTAGTACAGTACTAAAACTTCTCTGACTCATCCATCTGAAATCATTGCCAGGATCAGTTGGCTGGTAGTTTGGGTCTTTACACAGGAATGTTGAATAAGGACAGATAGGTACTATTTTTATTTAGTTTTCCTGCAAATCGGTGTAATAAAAACTATTCCCTCACATTTAAATCAATGTAAAGAGAATTGGAAAATAAATGAGCACTATATGTGCAAAGGACCCTTTCAAACATCATAAATGGGACATTTTGAATTTCCGGTTGTAAACTCGGACCAAAATGTGATATAATGTTTATAGCAATCCGATAAAATTACTTTTACGTTTACACATTCATACATTTACATTCAAATGAAGGCAAATGATTTCTGTCCATGAGCACATTGACATCCAAACGTTCCTCCCCATGTGAAAGCTAATTAAAATAGCAATTACCCAACATGCAACACTTTCTTTTAAAGATAGACTAAATGAAATGGAGCTGAAAGAAATGATGCATATTATGGTATAGTATTATTATCACATCAAATTACGTAATAAATAAACTCATGCGGCAGGTGAACGCTGAAACATAAAGAGCCTCACCAGCATCATGACGTGCAGATCCGCCATCTCGTGAACTCCGGCTTTGCACAGGATGATGACGGTGCCCGTGGCGTCCAGACCTCGCCGGCCAGCTCGGCCTGCCATCTGAATGTACTCACCTGGAGGCACGAGGACACAAAAAGAAACGCTGGCACTGTTGTTGTTGTTTTCCCTTCACCCCCTGGGATGAAAGAACATAATGCGTTGTCTCAAATTAAAAAGAAAGGGGTGCAGACGGAGAGTTTCAAACCTGGCAGCAGGTTTCTAAAGCCGGTCCCGTCGTGTTTCCTGATGCTGTCGAACACCACAGTCCTGGCCGGCATGTTCACTCCCATAGCAAACGTCTCGGTGGCAAACAGCACCTGGGAGATGAAGAGGAGATTCCCTTGTAATTAGAAGTTCATCTTAAAGGAGCATACATTTTTAATTGTGTTTCACAGTGCTGGTGTCAGAGTTCTTCCCTCCTAACGTTACTTACTTTTACGAGACCTCGTGAGAAGAGCATCTCGATGACCTCCTTCAGGATCGGCAGGATCCCGCTATGATGGACTGCTATTCCCCTCTTCAACAGGTCCCTCATGACCAAGATCTAAACATGGCATTAGTACGAGTTAGCATCACATTGTCTGGTTGACTTCATTGCCATGTTCTGTAACATGAACCTGCGGGAGCTGTCTGAACCAATTGATCATCAAATATTGATAGATTTTTTTATTTTAAACATCCCTTCACATTAAAAGCGGCGGGGCTGAGCAGATTGTTCTAGACCTGAGGCAGCTGTCTGTCTCCTCCCCGGAGGCGACTCAGGCTCTTCTGGAAGAAAGAGTGAATCTCGGCCTTCTCTATTGAGGTAGTCATGTCCATTGAATCCAGCGATCGAGCGTTGTCGTCACACCGCGTCCGCGAGAAGGTGAACGCGACGACCGGCGTCTGCTGCCGCTTGGACAGGAAGTGCAGGAGAGTGAGCCACACCGATCGGTCCTGGAGGGGGGGGGGAAATGCGGTGACGGCTGTCAGAATACCAAAAAGCAGTGAGGTGGGGGCGAACGGAAGGGGGGGATTACCTGACTAGCCGTGGTGTTGTGAGAAGTACTTTTTGTGCCAAACGATTGGGCGTGTTTGCTGGTGCGCTCCTTCTTGGCATCGACAGCTGCGTAGTACCTAAACACAACGTCCTCTATGGTGAGATGGCGCACTCCACTAGAGCAACAACCATCCACTGGGGCCATTGCACAACTTTTTGGTCGTACCCTTTAGTGAGAAAGTTTCCTGTTGCGTCCATGAGCAGGTGCATCTCGTTCTGAGTCTTGGTGCTGTTGCCGGTGTACAGATGATGCTCTAAAGGCACAGGTCTCTTCATTGTGCTGATCACGTAGATGTGCTTCTTCTTTATCCGACTGGGATTAACAAAAGGGATTTGGAGACAAGGAAGGTGTTCAAAAGACACAGAAATCCAATTGGTAAGAGCAATGTGGCTCTTATTTTGACAAATTTCCCCTAAAATCAAGTGCACCTACCCAATCCACTCGCTAAACTCCACAGCATTGGGCACCGTGGCGCTGAGGAGAATAATGCTGACGTGATCGGGGAGCATGATCAAAACCTCCTCCCACACCACCCCTCTCTGAGCGGCAAAAGAAGACAGAATAACAGTTACTCTTTAAACGGGGGAAACATGATAAATGAAAGATTTGGGTTTCCTTTCCTGACCTCGGCATCGTTGATGTAGTGAACCTCGTCAAAGATCACCCACTCCAGGTCCCTGATGACCTCTGAACCGTTGTAAAGCATGGACCTGAAAGAGAGAAATATACCTTGACAAAACTATTCTGATTTGATTAAAAAACATGAACATTAATATCTGTAACAGCCCGAGGACCTGAGGATCTCAGTGGTCATGATGAGACACGAGGACTCGGGACTGAGCTGGACGTCGCCCGTCAGGAGGCCCACATCTCCAAAGGTGGTTTTAAAGTCTCTGAACTTCTGATTGGACAGGGCTTTGATGGGAGAGGTGTAGATGGTCCTTTGAAAGGAGGAAAAAAAAATGTTGACCCCGTTAGGACGATTGGGACTTGGGAAATATTCCAGTAAGACTTCAAAAGGCATCTTTGACTCAAAGTGCGTCTAGCTGCATGATGGTGCAACCACACGGACTGCGAGGGCGAGGGGAAAATGAATTTGCGCCAACCAATACACACCTTGTCATGTGTTTCTGTGAGAGGGCGATGGCGTATTCGGCCACCACTGTTTTGCCAGCTGACGTGTGTGCGGCTACAAACACAGACTCGTGAGCCTCCAGCTTCAGCACAGCCTGTTTCTGGAAGACGTCCAGCTCAAACGGCCACTGGAGCAGAGAAACAAATCAGTTGTCACAGGACGCTCAGCAGGTTCTCATGTGATGATTCACGACGCATTCAGAGAAAATACAAATAAATAAGTGATACCGTAAGGGGTGACAGGTAAGTGATGTTTCTAAGAAACAGACAAATCATGTCTTTTAACAAGATCATTTCTGGAATATGAACCTTAAATGCTGGGTTGGGTATCCGTTTATAGAAATCATCGCAGGGTGCGTTTATGTTGACAGGGATGGCCCACTTCTCATTTTCATCTGGGTTCTCTGTTGGCTTTGATTTGTCATCTTTGCCGCTCTTTGACAGAGTTGAGGATGACACAACATCCTGAAAGCAGAGGAGGAGAAGCAGATCTCAGTGCATTTAATTTTTAGCCGAAGGCATAGTTGGAATTTAGGAAGAATGTAAGAATATTAGTTTTACTGAGGTTCAAAAAAAAGTAGCACTGCATTACACAGATTATTTCAAAGATTTTCAGCTTGCACACTAGGTTTCTGCAAAACCATCTCATCAGACAAACAATAACTTTAACTGTATATATTCTGATAACCGACACAATTTAATAAAAAAAAGATACACCATAAATATGTAAAAATATTTGCAGCTTTTTTGTTTTTAGTCTGTATTAGTTTATTTTTGTGGACTGTATTTCCATCCTTTTCGTTTTCTTTTGGTGCATTATGTTCTAATGTTACCTTTGTAGTCTCATCACAGAAAAATCAACCACTAAAAAGACTCCATGTCACCAAAGCTCTTTTCAAAACTACTACATTGAAGTAATATAACACATGAATGAATTTCATCTTTGTTATTTCCACAGTGACACCATACCAATATATATATATATATATATATATATATATATATATATATATATATATATATATATATATATAGACAGGTTTGTCTTCAGACAGAAGACAAACGGAATCACCTTCATTCCCAGGTCTTCAAGGCTGTTGGTTCTGGGTAATTTAGGAGCTTCCTCTTTTTCTTTGTCCTCCTCCATCTCTTCTACCACAGGTTGCAAGACAGGTATGTCCTCCAATGTGGAAAGGAGGGACATGAGGTTGACCTCTGCTTTTGCTATCTTGGCCTCTTTAGGATATACATTAACAAAAGAAAATGATTATAATCATCATAAAAGCCCTGTAGAATGTTTTTTTACATTTACAAGGTGTGGTTTCCAACCTTTGTCAGTGAAATCCATCCCAGCTTTAAGTCCAGGTGGAACTCTAAGTAAATCTACAAGGAAAAGAGACATAATTCAACCATAAAGAGATGAAATAACAACAAAAGTCTCAACTAATATGTGAACACAATTAAAGAAAAGAATAAACACCATTCTCAAAGTCTACGTCCTCCTCCAGATCAGATCTCTTCTTAATTTGCTCCAGAGAAAGCTCCTCCATTCCACCTGGGAAAATAACCATAGCAAAAAAAATATATTAAAAGACAAAGTGAAAATACTTACAAGACAAAAGGCTTTGAATGAATCTATCTCACCAGGGTGGAAAGGGTAGTTGGTGTTGCTTCCTCGAAGGCTCTCCGAAGGAGGCCCGGGTTGACGTTGTAAGGAAAGAGAGTTCTTTGCGGACAGGCCAGTGTTCTCCAGTAACACCTGCACATAAAAATAGAGACCATTAGAAACAACAAACCCGGAAAATAACACAATGAATGACACGTTCTCATGAACTGTAATGGAAGGTTATAAAACAACAGATTCTCATTAAGATAACTTATGTTAGTTGTATGCTCTACATAAATACCTGAAAAGAGTAAAACATACCTGGCACAATTTTCCAAAGAGCAAGTTTACAAATTGAAATTCCGTTTGTGATTTAACAGACACAACCCAAATATATTCAGCTCACATCTGAGAGGGAGCCAGTATTCACTAAAGAATGAAAAACCCTTACTTTTTTCCTAAAAAGAGTTGTGAACAGTAAAGTACAGTGGGCAGAGTGGGTCGGGGTGCTTGTCATCTACCTCTGTGAAGTCCAGCAGCATCCCTGTCGTTGGATCTCTGACAACAGAGATGCCAGAGTGAAGGGCTGAGTGAGCGCAGTTGATTAAAGAGTCGACATTAACTTCTCTTTGAGCCACCCTGGTGAAGACGACAACACAACAAATAGGTTTCCTTTAAATACATATGGTTGTTTAAATAAATCCAACTAAAATCTATTGATTGACTAATCAATCTGCAATATCTAAAAGTCACTTGTTATAAATAAATCTTTACTGTATCTAATCAGGATTGGTTAGAATTGTGTTACTTGTTTTAAATACTGATACTGCATTTTATTTAGAAATCATCACTTATATTTTTCATTAAAGATGAGACCTTAGAAAAGAAAAAGTTATTTATTAATTCTAATAATAATAATATCATATTTTTCTTTACATCTAATTTCTGTTTGATTTGTATAATTATCTTTTACGATTTATGGTTTCCAGAAAAGCAGGGAATTCTTAGAGCGTCTCTGAAGCACATTGTTGCGTGATCTCCAAATTAAATCAATTATTTAAATAGTCAAATTGTCCACAAGCCATAATGAAATTTCAGGAATACGTACTTGAGAAACTTCTGAAAGGCAAGGTCTGTGTCATGTATTGGAAGCCAGGCAGCATCCCTTAAAAACTGTTTTTCCACCTCTTTCTCCAGGGTGAGGCTGGTGGGAGGAAGCCCATGGGGGAGCTGTAGGTGCATGAGATCAGATATTCAGCAGATGCACACTGTGTTATATACCAGGTTAAACTCATACATTGCACATTCATTTACGCAATTTGACCACAGGATTACTGTCAATTATTAACAGTGTGTATTGATTCAAAAGTATCTTATTTGAGTGAAGTATCATATGTATAAACCACAAAAGGCACAGATACATCAAAATGTTATTAGTGGTGCAGAATTGTAGTAAATGTCCACTAACCGTGTTCTGTGGAAGTAAAGGCTGGTCCGGAGAGGGGTGTGTGATGAGCTCGAACCTGCCAGAGCATCCCATCTCCAGCAGGGACAGCGGCAGGTCCATGGGGCCCGGAGGGGGCACATCTGCAGGGCCGAGCGGGGCACCACACAATGAGCATCAATGCACTTAACAATCACAACAAAGGTAGTTCACTGTGCAGGCACGAAGAAGCGCCCAATGCAAGCTATATTGCTGCCATAACTATTTAATTGACAGTGCGTGTTAAAGAAAGACTGCGCATACATTGATAGTATTGGTAGTATACCAGTATTGGGGAATTAACGTAGGGAAAGATGTAGCGTTAACATACAAGCCATGGGGCGGCTGAGGGTTGAACTGATTGACAGCTAACTGCCCCGTTAGCTACGTACTCGTTACGCTAGCGAGCAGTGTTAGCAAGAGGAAGCGAATGCTGATACAAACATGTGGACGCAAGCTGGCATTTCATTTAAAAAAGCTACAACTTACTTATTCTATTCATGTCCCCACTTACGAACGAAAGCTAAAAGTTGTTCCCAACTGGTCGCGTCTTTCGCCTCGGAAGTTGACAGAATTGAAAGCGGAAGTGGCTACTAAACTAGCTTTAGCGAAAATAGAAAGCTGCGATGGAAATCATACAAAATAAACAGAAAACGTATTACAGCGTTTTACTCTTGAGTGATTTCATTTTTTTGCGTTGCTAAATGTTTTCATTATTGTCACAAAAACACGAACGCGACCAGCAGCTTCTACGTCATAGACACGCGTCGGTGTTTTCGGTTGAGACGCCACTGTTTCAGATTGTTGAGTGAATGGTTTAGATATAAGCAAATAACTGTTATTTAAGTTAATTTCAAGAGGCTGCGCATCCTTTTTTGGTTATTGTGGTAGGTTGATATTTACATTTTATATGGTTCAAATGTAATAACAAGGTACTTGTCTTTTGGAAGGCAGTCGGGTTTGGACACTGTATTAGCCTTCCTTGGCTAACAGCTGTAAACGTGATAAAACATTTGTAAAGCCTTTCTTGTGCTACTACAGTCGCATTTCTTACTAGCTGTTAATACATTTGTCTGCATTGCAGCTTTTTTTCATCATGGTAGTATTTCCAAATTCACTGACCGAAGAAGAAGAGGCTCTGCAGAAGAAATATGCTAAACTCAAGAAAAAGGTAAATAAACGGTCAGTTTCCATCACATGGCATAACTTTAAATATTGATGTAGTCACACAGTCGCACACAAAGATTTTAGACAGTTTGTGTAAAGAAGTGTGACAATGTTGTGTGATGACACCTGATTTAATGCCATGTGTTGAATTTATCATTGATGGAGCGATATCATATAGAGGACCAGATTGAAACAAAGTAATGTGTTACCAAACCTTCTAACGTGTCTGTTCAGAAAAAGGCGCTGCATGCCTTGAAGAAGCAGAGTTCAACTAACCAGACAAATCAAAGTGGATTGAAACGGAGTAAGTGATTTTGACTTAATTTAAATGTACTTTAGGATTCGTCTTATTAGAAATACACTTAGTGTTTACTCTTTCACATCACCAATCACTTTATACAAAGAATGATTGTAGGTAGAAATATGTCCTGTTCACAACGATTGACGAAAGCAAATAAAGATAACCACTACTTCACACTTTCCTTCGTAACAGCTTTGTCGGACCAGCCTGTTGTTGACACGGCAACGGCAACAGAACAAGCAAAGATGCTGATCAAGACGGGTGCCATCAGTGCCATTAAGTCGGAGAACAAGAACTCAGGCTTTAAACGCTCTCGAATGCTGGAAATTAAACTAAAGGTGAGCTGACATTCCTAAGACTGTGTTGTTTCAGCTTTTTTCCTGCTTCTTTCTAATTTTGGCTCCATCTGACACAGGACCCTGAGAAAGGCCAGATTCCGGCTTTCTTACCGTTCCAAAGGAGTGTTTCAGCAGATGAAGAACTACCTGAGGTATAGTGGAAATATGTACGATATGTATGTGTCTTTGTTGAGCAGAAGCAAATGCCGCTATTTTTGTGAGTAGTGTTAAAAAGGCACATATCCTACATGTGCACTTCACATTTGCATATTTGAAGGTTCAAAAGAAATGATGGAGAACGTTGCCATGCTTTAAGTTGAAGTCAAATAGACCTGCTTATGTTGCCATTTTTTTCTTGTAGTCTGGAAAAAGAGCCCAAAGGAAGTCTCTTTATGAGAGGTAATGTTGCAAAAGCACACAACAAATAAGCAAAATAATCTGTTTAATTCACTAAGTATCCGTAGCTGTAACATTTCACCTGTGTGACCCCTGCAGCTTTGTCAGCTCCAAAGACCGATACCGGGATGAGGAGGAGGGAGGCGGCGCGTCGTCCAGCCGTGAAATGGGCCGTGAAATGGACCGAGAGAGAGAGCGAGACCACGACCGAGAGCTGGATAGAGAGCGGGAAAGAGACAGAGACAGAGAGCGGGAAAGGGATAGAGACCGAGACCGAGACCGGGACCGGGAAAGAGACAGAAGCAGAGACCGAGACCGAAGCAGAGACAGGGACCGGGACCACGATAGGGACCGGGACAGAGAAAGAGATGCACCGTTCAGACGTAAGTGACCAACCCAGGAAAAATCCTCAGAGAAGCATTTATCAGTTGAAATGGATGCCGTCCTACTGGGGATGTAGTGTGGTGGTGAGTGCTGGATCACATGCATTATTTTCCCTCTGTATCCTATATTTTTATTCCCAGGGTCAGATTCACACCCAGAGCGCAGAGGGGTACGAAAGGGAAATACGGTGTACGTGTACGGCTCTGGGCTCAGCGAGGAAAACCTGCGCTCCTCTTTCTCTCAACATGGAAGCATCATCGACCTCTCCATGGACAACCCACGCAAGTATGGAGTCTTCAAACAACTCTGTGTGAAAACATTGGTCATCCGACTGTTATGAATGTGTTGCTTTCCCATTACATACACTAGGCTGTCTTCACCTGCTTCTTTTTCCTTTTCTAATACAATTCTGCCTTTTTTCACTTTCTAGTTGTGCATTCATTACTTTTGAGAAGATGGAATCTGCAGACCAGGCTGTCGCTGAGGTTGGTGCTATCCTTTTGTTTGGTGCTATTCCTCTTGTAATGATACAGAAGCTCCCAAAATGGTTCTACAAACATGCAACATAGATGTGATTTATCACATTTAACTCATTTAATATAATTGTTTTGTCAAAGCAGTTGGTCTATCCCAATCAGAAGTACTTTTTTTCTGGTATATGTAATATGGCAAATTTTCCAAATCTAATATGGTAATATAATGAGTTGAAGCCATTTGTTCAGTTAGGGTCAGTTATCAATTATCGCTTGACTCGAGTGTGATTGCTGTGTTTTCCAATGACCAATAAGTCAAGTGTAAAAGGAAGGAATCCGCACTGTTTTTGTCTCACAGTTAAACGGGGCCATGGTGGGAGACGTTCATGTCAAAGTCAGCATTGCCAGGAAGCAGCCCATGCTAGATGCTGCTACTGGGAAATCAGTGTGGGCTTCACTGGGTAAACACACTGCTCTCTATTGTTTATTTTGACGTTGACCTGTGTGTGCGTGTGCGTGCGTGCGTGGATTAACTTTCTGCATCTCTCTTCTTTGGCAGCGGTGCAGAACAGCACCAAAGGCTCCTACAGAGACAAGAGGAATCAAGTCGTGTACAATGAAGATTTCTTGACTGAAAAAAAATAGTTTTTTTATTTTGACAGGTTGATTTTCACATTTTGGTTTTTAATGATGTAAGCCAGATATTTAATCTTAGTTGCGTGATGAATAATAATCATGTAGTCTTGGTTGGTATTTGATGCTGCGTGGCTCTTTCAAGTAAGAGATAAGCTTCTGAGCTCAATAAAGTGTATGCACCAAACAACAAATAGGGCCTAATGCATCATTTAGTCCAATGGGTATGTATTTATTGTTTATCAATAGAAAAGCTATAGAAAATGTGTTAACTGTGTGGTTCTAAAATTTCCACAAATACATCTCCTTGATGTTTTTCAACAGGAACAAGTCACATAAGACAAGAGTGAAGATACTTCCTCAGCCTACTAAACATTAGTAAAAACACCTGTGTAAGTGGATAGGACAATTTTATTTACATCTTTTCACTGCAGCCAGTCAGATCGTTACATATATTTAAGTTTAACATTACAGTTCAGAGTCCTACTAATTACACATTCCAAGAGACAGATAAATCCACAGGACGTTTGTCACTGAAGACATGTTGACATCTCACAGTATTTAAAGCACAGTTCCATTCAGCCTCTGAGTTTCCAGGTCCTGGTACTTTGTATGTCAGTTTGAATACAACAGAGCCATGATTACAGTCACTAGTAATACCCGGGCTATGACAAGTCACAATGTCTGTATAACATTTTTGAGCACTGTCATTCTGCCCACATAACACGCTGACTGTTTATCTATATGCAGATTCAAATCAGCGTGTAGCATTTGAGGGCTTCTATTGGCAGGTAGGTAATCATAATGGTTTTGCTGGGGGGGGGTTGCATTATTCTGAGATAATGTACAGTAGCTGCTCACATTGACGCCAGCGTTCCATATCACTGCGCACTCAAAGTAAAAAGTAATGAAACTAACAGGTTAGATTTTGCATGAGATTTGACATTCCAGCTTTTAGGTCGGTGACGATCGCAGAAAAAAAACGGAAATCCCACAAATGATCGTTTTTGGGCAATGCAAGCTTTCGTGACCGGACAGTGAGTGAATGAGATGGTGCTGGACCCAATGCTGTTTATGTTTATAAAGTTTATGAGCCCTTTTTTTGGGAAAGGGAATGACCCAAAATTCATCGTGATTTGGCCGTAAAAACAAACAAAATATGGAACTTGTGTGTTCAGACTGTCATATTAAAATCTATACATTTAAAACATCAAGGATTACAAATGGAAAAAGAAAGCACTGATATTTAACAGTAAAAACATCCAAAATGATCTTGTCTTAGGGTAAAAGCCTGAAAGGTGTAAAATGTAAGACAAATACAGTCAATTGTAAATCCTATTTCAGATGTTGTCATGGTGACGTGTGGCTGCAAAGTGCTGCCATTTAAAGCCCTCACACTCAACCACTTAATACCAGGTAACGTCAGTTAAATACCTGAGGGGTAGGGTTCAGACAAAACCGCGGAGCCACGGCCTGACGTCCGCTGCTCCCCAATTACTGTTGCTATGGTTACGGATAGCGTCTGAACGAGGTGAACTGCGTTACCGCGGCCTTGCCCTCGCTAGCGGGAGGCGTGAGCGATGGACTTCAGGCAGTCTAAACACCAACTCTCTCTGACGCCTGGGCCTACGCGACCTGCTCCGTAACCAGGCACTCTTGCTCCTCCTCTCTTATTGCTCCGCCAGCCCCCTCTCTCTCCCTCTCCTCCTGCTCGTGAAGCGAGTTCTGGCCCGTGGTTTTCCCGTGCTGCTCCTTCAGGTGGCGTCGCAAGGCGGGCTTGTGGGCGAAGCGGGCGTGGCAGTACGCGCAGCGGTGCGGCCGCTCGCCGCTGTGGAGGTTCATGTGGTCTATAAGTGTGGATTTCTGGGTGAACGTCTTGTAGCACAGCGGGCACTGGTGGGATTTGCCGGTGCCCCGGTGCACGGCCATGTGCCGGGTGAGGTTGGCCGAGTGGTGGAAGTGTTTGCCGCAGCAGGGACAGGCGTACAGCAGGTGGGTGGAGCGCGAGTGGATGGCCAGGGAGTGGGTGGAGGGGAACGTCATGCCGCAGTGCTCGCAGATCACAGGCCCGACTACGCTCGAGGTGGATCCCACCACCGCCACGGACTCGTCGCCTCCCTCGTCCGTTCCAACGGTCGTCAGGCCCGAGCTCCCCTCCCCGGCGCCAGAGCCGGATTCCTCCAGGGCGTACGGGCCCAAACTGTTGCCGTCCATTGGCGACACCTTGTCTCCCCGCGTGTCGCCCATGCCAAAGTCCAACTTGGGGACTTCAACGGACAAGTAGTTTTGCGTCTTGTGCCCTTCTTGGCCGGGGTCCAAGCCGAAACCCTCTCCCATCCCCGCAGTCGCCAGGTACCACAAATCCGGGTGGTGGGCCAGGCCCGGGGGTCTTTTTTCCTGTGTTGTCACCAACCGTCTCCTCTTGAAACCCCGCCCCCTGCCCCTCGCTCTGCCCCGGACAGTTTTAGGGTCAGGGAGCCTGCGCCTGAACGCCCGGAGCCCCTCCATCGAAAGCCCCCCCATGCTGAGATCCTCTTCTGTTGGATTTAAGGTGTATTCGCCGCGTTCTCCTGCCATCATGATGCCCTCCGTTTCTGGGTAACATGCCTCCTGATGTCCGTACGAGGGCTCTCCTTTCTCCTCCTCCTCCTCCTCGTCTCTGTTCATCTGGTCGGCGTCTTTGAAGTAGACTCTGTACACCTCACAGTTCTCCTGTCTTGCTACTTCCTCCTCGTCTGATGCATTTACCTGCAGCAGAAAGGAAGACTGACCAACTGTGTGGTGCTGTTGTTGTTGTTGTGCTGTACGTTCACACACAAACCTTAATGTGCTGCTCATCCAGCATGGGACTTCCACCGTGGTGTTTACTGCTGCCCTGAACAGACAGGTCGCCGCCGCCCTCCTCCACTGAGCGCACAGCGGGGCTGTGTGAGCGCCCAGGAGAGGGCCGGCCAGCAGGAGGAGACGCCCCCGAATGAACGCTGTTGCTGACAATCAACAGCCGAGCCCCACTCTCCTCTGAAGCCATCTAGAGGAAGGTAAAGAGGAATAAAGCGGGTTACAAAATACAAAGTTTGTCACAGATTTCTTTTTGGACTTTTTTTCCTTGACATGGCCTAACAATTATGACCAATTTACCTTACTGTACAATTTGAATACGACAGCCATTTAAAATAATAGTTCTGAATGACTCACCTTCGGGGGACTGGGGCTTCTTAGATTCACATACTTCTTCAGGGCTCCTCGGCAGCGCTCCACAATATGCTCCATCTGTAGGTAGCTGGCGGCGGTCAGGTAGTTGACAATCTCCTCTGGGTTAAACTGCAGGACGCCAGTGTAACAAGACTGAAGCAGATCACACACCACTGTGGAGCTGTACAGCTGCGACACCTGGGTCAAATAGTGAAACAAAGACCACAAAGCAACACTGTTTTTAGTCAGTAAGAGAGCTTCACAAAAGACCAGATGTCGAGAGCGCGACTTGGTGTGTCAAATTGACATTTGACTACCTGAAGCTTGGGGGACGGGTTGAGGAGGAACTGGTCCCTCAAGAAAGGCGAGCAGGCAGCCAGCACCACCTTATGTCCCCTGAATGTCAGGTTGTCGCTGGCCACAATGGTGATGTCACAGAAGTGCTGGCGGGACCTCAGTGCATTCAGGTGCTTCAGGGTCGTGTCCCCGTGGCCCGGTAACCGGAAACATAGCATCTCCATCTTGTCTGATTGGGAATGTAATATATATATTCATTGCAAATAACTCAAGAGAGGTGGTCTTTATATCTTTAAAGGAAAAGATCAAGCTGACAAATTGTTCATAAACATACACAATCTAAACAGCATTGAAACCTGGGCTCCTGTAGAGCCTCATGTGAACTCAACATTACAGTGCAGAGTTTGGACAGTTTAAATTCTAGGCATAACGAAACCAGTATGGTAGTTCTTCCATTTTTATTTTAAGGATACGTTTTTTGCATATGTTTTCTGGTGTGGAAAGTTTCAAAAGACAAATCAATTATTGGCAACTAAACAGAAATATGGCTAAACTCTCAAAGGCCTGATTGCAGCAAAGAAATGAAATGATTTGATGAGTTAAATGTTTGAATCAATCACCTTTAATGGTGATGATTTGCTTCATTACTTTGTCATATGACTGAGTTTCTTATGATTTGGGTCAGATATTCAGACAAAGGATAATCGCCCGTGATGGACATTGTAATGTGGGATTAAACATTCGTCACTGAATCTCGTCTGCCAACAAGATATTGATATTATTCAGATACATTTCCCAGCCCAGGTATCATTACAGCGAGCGTTAAGATGTCTCACATCACAGGGTCGATATTTTAAAGAGGGTTTACTTGAGGGACGTTAGCTAGCATGTGTAAAGCTACGCGAGGAAAGCTTAAGACCGATAGAGTTCATGTTAGCTGCGTCCATTCACTCTGTGGTAAAAATGAGGTCTGTGTGACTTCTGAGAAAGGTTAACGCGATGTGTTTCTTCATTCCCTCTGGCATAACGTCATCTAGCGTTACTCGTCTGGGTGTTAGCTAACAGCTAGCTTTTAGTTAGCTTACAAGAATCGTCTAATCAGCAACAGAACAGCCATAGAAGCGTCCGAGAGCTCCGAAAGAAACTTTGGCGACCCTCACCTCTGGTTTTCCTTTCGTTGAATGTCTTCGGGGCTTTTACAAAAAAGCAAATCCGGGTTTGTTTTCATCAGAACCACCGCTAATTCAGATACTCAATTCAGATACTCTGAATTAGCTGCTGTAATTCATCATCCCTACTGGTAGAAGCTAACGTTAGTGGCCCGATTTCAGTTTAGTTTTGGCCTCTTTTTGGGGGGGGGGACATCTCGTAATGAAACATAAAGACGACTAGTCTATCGGCACGAAACTGACCTTGAATCGGTTCTTGTGGGATTATTCTAACGATAGCCAATGGTAAAAAACGAGTACGCACGCTGACTTCTGATCGGTTGTTTTCAAATCCGTGGCCGAGGGGGCGGGGCTAGAGCTGATGACGCAGTACGTTACATTGATGAGCCTCGGGAAACATGTCGGCGTCTGAGACAACGACGAAGGTAGGAAACCCTCTGCACCACAAACCCGAAAAATAATGAAATGTACCTTCATCTATTAGGGCGTAAACGCAACGGCATTCCTAAGAAAACGAGCCAATAAAGCTGCAGTCTGCCATGATAAAAACTATACTCAATTGTTGGTTGTAGGAGCTCTTTGTTGTGAGCTGTGCTACATTGTTAGCCACGTTGACGTTAGCCTTAAACAGTTAACGGTGTGTTGACTCACGTCAGATTGCTCGACTGTTTAAATGAATTGCTTTTTGTGCACCGTGATATTTGTGAGTTAACTGTAGCTTTCTAAACTGCCACTGTGTGAAACTTGACTAACGTAACGTTATATTCCTTTCCATTTCACGGACGATTGTTGCTCTAAATTGTGTGAAAGGTATGAATGGATCGATTGACTGATGGCGGCAGTTGACGTAACAACAGAGTGGATCAGCCATTGGTTGACGGTTTTATTTCTACGTGAAGGCGGAACTTCGATGCACTAAACTTTAAATATTGGTAGTTATGAACAAAACGCGTTTGACTGTTTTGTATTGAGACAAAAAAAGTGATTTGGTGCCCAGTGACTGGAGTTTGTTGTTTATCATGCTGATGTACACTGGAAAACATACTACAAATCATGTTTTCTACAGCAATAGGTGGTAATTACCTGGAATGACTAAAACCTGGGTTACCAAACTGTTTCTTGAGGAATATGTTTTCACTGGCTGTATTTGCTATATTGTGTGCACAATATCCTTTAAAATGTTTTGCTTACTAGAGTGTTTATGTTTAGCCAGACAGTAGACTGCTTTGGAGCTTTTGGTTAGAAATTATTTGTCTTTTTTAAGAGACAGTTATCCATTGTAATCCTGTTGAATTTTGTATTACAATGAAAGTGACAAAGACAACAATAAATAAATGTATGTAAATGTGTTTACATACAATACTGTTTAATGCAATGATTAAATACAGTCCTGATCTGTAATACTAAGAAATGTTATTCCTGCTATTGGTGCTTTCTCTCTTAGGAGCCTCCTGGTGGAAATGACACTGAGACGCTTTCAGAGTCGTTAGCTGGGCCAAGTCAAGTAAAAGGAGGTATGTCAACGGCAATGTATAGTGACGTTGGAAATCAGTACACAATAAAACTGAACTGGTGAGACTTTGTTATTACTACTTTTTCAGATAATGAATTCTTCACCACGCCTGCTGTTGACAAGAAGACCGAGCCCGTGTGTGGGATGCCATCAATGTTGTCATCAAAGCCGCCTGGGAAGGATGCTTTGAGAGCTGGCGATGAGGGACTGAAATGGTCCCCCGCCTCCTCCCCAACAAAACCAGCAGCTGGTAAGAGTTTGCATCCAGTCAGCTTTCTTCGAAATTATTGAAGAGGTGACCTTTTGTTTGTCGCATCTAATAGGACCAGTCACAAATTTGACATTAAGGAGATTGGATTCGTAACCGTCAGCACAAAAATGTCCCCATACAGGATTTATTATTATCCATCCGTCCTGGAATAAACGCTTTGTTGGTGTCAGATTGAATGTTACTGTTACACAGTGATAAGCTTTAAAATATTCTTTTAAGAAAGCAATTGCTTTTCACTTCTCTTTTACAGGACACGCAGCAAAGTCCCTTTCATCAATGTCCTCTTCTTCGTATTCTTCCTCTCCTTCCACATCTTCAACGTTGTCTCCTGGCCGAGCAAAAATGAGTGTTTCTGGACCTGGCAGTAGTAAAGTCGTCCTGGCACCTGCTCCTTCCTCATCTGTCTCACCCTCCTCATCTTCCTCCTCATCTTCCTCCTCGTCCTCTGCCACAGCCTCCTCATCTCCCTCTGTCTCCCCTGCCCTGACCAAGATCCACCGGGCCCGCAAGACCATGAACAGGCCTCCGCCAGGGCAGGTGAGAAATAGAGCACGTAGTTAATATTATTATATATTATATATACATGTATACATTTTTCTTGTATTTGTACCAGCATTTGGTATCTGACACTGTAATGGCCCTTTTTATTCTAACTCTCTTTAAAGTGTCTTCTAAATATGCAGAAATTCTTCAGCCCCTGAACAAGCGCAAACTGTATTGTAGTAATTCTTTGTTTCAACTTTTTTCATGAGTATTGACTATTTTTTGTTTCACAGATGAGCCAAGTTGATGCACCTGTCGAACCTGTGACACCTTCAGAATCCTCCAACTCGGAAACGGGTGAGTAGCTGTCGCATATTCAGACTACGCGGCGTTGGTCTGCATAAAATTATCAATTTCCTATGAATAAAAATGAGTTGGTGTGTCTTGTATAAGATTCCCGTCGGGGTTGTTGTTCTTTGAATAGTTGCAAAAAGGAGGAAACTGGGTCAGTTATCGGATGGGACACCTGAGACGTCAGAGCACGTTCCAGGAAATGTTCCAACAATGGTAAGATTATGTCTTTGCAGGTATATAGTTTACTTAGCTATAACAGGATTAATGTCAGTGTTGTTGTTGTTTTTCAAATTTCAGGGAGAACAATTTTTCCATAAAAAGGTGGAGTGTGTTGCCAAGAAAACACCAGAGAAGAGCAACGGCAGTATGGGGGAGTCAGAGGAGGAAGTAGCGGAGAAAACTCACGTTTCCAGTCCGTCTGCTCAAGATTCAGGAAAGGTATGAGGCTCAGATGGACTCATTGTCCACTAAAAGTGATCACTCACTGTCAGCACGTGTACATTTTGTCAAGCATCATGCTATAGCATGTGTATGTGCTGCATGATTGTGATGGTCATAGTATTTCCATTGTTGTTTCTTCTATAGTTTGAAGATGGTGTGGCAGAAACGGGAAAGCACACTAAAGAGATCGAGTCGTCGGTGAACACGTCAGATCATGTGAGAAATGTTTTGTGCCCAGTGTTAAATCTCTTATCTCGTTATCTTACAGTGACAAAGTTGTAGTCTGGTCATATTTGCATACATATTTGAGGTCAACAAACAAAGTGCATGTCTGTAACCATAGAATCTTTTTGTCACATATTGTGGGAAAGCGGGAAACAGTGTGTGTTAGCGTCTGTGTGCAGGTCCACAGTTGTGCTGTAATGTTATCTACTTTAAAACTTTAAAACTCCACATCCCCTTTTTTTGTGGTGTTGTAAAATCGCAGCACACCTTTTTTTTCTACCCTCCACAAATGTCTCATTTTTATAGTATAATTTCTCCCTTGCAGAGTTCTGAGTGCAAAACAAAAGGAGCCGTCAAAAGTGGAGCTGAGTGCGAGGAGTCGGTTTGGTTGCAGTCGAACCAGAACAAAGAGAGAAACCCACCTGAGGCTGAGACTGTGGAAGGTGAGTGACGTTAACTTCTGTGTCTCCCAAAACAACATTGAATCATGCTTCTTTTACTTACATACTCATTGTTATTTGGTTTGTCCTCAGGAGAAAGGCCCCCTGAGTACACGGAGGTTCCTCTGGGTGCTCTGGACATCGCTGCTGCTGACAGTCTGACACTTTCTCCTCATTACGGTACGTTTATGATGTGTCGATGTGAGTTGGAGGAAAATCTGGAATATATCTTTCTCTCTTATCATTGTACTATAAAAACAAAGCTGTTTTTCTAAGAAAGAGATTTGGGGACTATTAAAATATTCTTTATTTATCTCTAACATATCTTTTGCGGGTGGCACGTCCGTACTATCAGCGGCGTTAGCTGCTAGCTCAGCCATCGGCATTTTGATGGCAATTGAGCACTTTTTAAAAAAAACCTTGAGGAAATAATCGATCCTCTCCCCTCCAGAAGGAAGTGATGCGGGAGACACAGAGCGGCTGGAAGAGCTTCCTCTGTGCAGCTGCAGGATGGAGGCGCCTCGGGTCGACAGCACCAGTCACCGCGTGAGCAGACAGTGTATGGCCACGGAGAGCATCAATGGAGAGGTCGGTCATTTATAGATTCGGGGAGAAGAACGGGTGCTCTGTGGTAGTTTGTGAAGCTCACAAAGGACTTTCCTTTCAGCCACAACTCTGTGTAATCTTGTCTCTCTGTTTTTCAGCTGAGGGCCTGTTCTGATCGGACGCTAAAAGGGGAGACCATGCGGCCGTCCAGTCGTGTGTCCCTCATGGTGCTTTGTGAAGTCCACCGCGCACACATGGTCAAACACCACTGCTGTCCTGGGTGTGGATACTTCTGCATAGCGGTAAGCGGTTTCAAATCTACTTCTACTGCCAACTTTTTCCTCTTCTTCGTCCTCACTTCTCCTCCTTGATATGATGCAGTCTCCTGTTTCTTCACTACATCCACTTGTTTTGCCTTTCAGGGCACATTTCTTGAGTGCTGCCCGGACCAACGCATCGCTCACCGCTTCCACCGGGGTTGTGTGACGGTGCTGGGCAGCGGGCGCAGCAGGGCAAATGGCGGCGGTATGCTTTTCTGTCCACACTGCGGAGAAGATGCCTCTGAGGCCCAAGAGGTCACGATCCCATCTTTCAGCTCTGCCACTGCCCTGGCTACCACCGTCGTTACAATGTCGGCCTCCTCCACCACCACCCCGTCGCTGCCGCCCTCCCTCCCCAAAGCACCCTCCCTCAGGGCCTCGACAGGGGGGATGAAGGACGGGAAGATGCCCGAACGACCCGTCAGGTAAGATTGGGTGATGTGTGGGGTAATGATTGGCATCGTTACAATTACAACAATTGTTTTTTTCACACCTGTGCTGTCCTTCACCCCCTCTTCCAGTGCACGTATGCATAGCCATGGTTTGGTGACGCTGGCAGTGGAGCAGCAGCAGCAGCAGCAGCAGCCGCCGCAGCCTGTAGGCTCTGCTGCAGCCATCGCCAGCGTCCCTCCAGCAGAGGAGGGTGTGGACAGCGTGGGGCCCTCTCTCTGTATGCCAAATGGGAAACCCATCAGCCCGAGTGCACTTCCCCCTGGGCCCAGCAGGGCGTCCCTGCAGAAGGCCATACTCACACAAGACACAGAGAGGTTGGGGTCCAAATTGATTTCTGTAAAAAAGAAAAAGGTCCCACGTTCTTGACAGGAGCAGAAAACACAACATTGAAGTATGCAAAGAATGAGTTTATTTTGTCATTTTTGTTACACCTCAGATCTGACTTACTCTTGTTGAAGATGCTTTTGTGGTAGCAGTTGAAGACCCAGTTTTCACCCATCCGATCTGCAGCAGCTGTACAGTTATCATGTTTTGATCTGCCAGGAAGAAGAAACTGAGGTTCCACCCACGTCAGCTTTACCCTGCTGCCAAGCAAGGAGAAGTGCAGAGAGTCCTGCTCATGCTGAGTGAGTGGGCTTGCCCTTTTCGTTTAGTCTTCTCGCTACCGATCCTGCTTACGTTTTTCTCCAAAGTACATTTGTGCATTTCCTCTCATCACAACACAAGGTCAGGATACATGTGTATGAAGTGTGTATTGAAAACTGCGTCTGTGTGTGTATGACAGTGGAGGGCATAGATCCGTCATACCAGCCCGACTCTCAGAATAAGCGCTCTGCTCTACATGCTGCCGCTCAGAGAGGTCTGCTGGAAGTCTGCTACGTTCTTATACAGGTAAGAAAACAGGAGAATCGTCAAAAAGCATATTTTCTGTCATCAGTACACATTCCGTAATGGATAAAAGCCTTTATTGTTATCATTTTGTTGTTGTGACTGTATACTGACAGGCCGGTGCTCAAGTGAATGCTCAAGACAAGGACCGTAGGACCCCTCTGTTGGAAGCCATCATCAACAACCACATTGAGGTGGCTCATTATCTGATTCAGAACGGTGCCTCCGTCTATCACGTTGTAAGTTTTGGTGCCTAAATTACAATCGTAATTGTCAACTCTCCCACGTTGGGTTGATTCGGACTTATTTATGTCCTTAGGAGGAGGACGGATATACCGGCCTCCACCACGCAGCCAAGCTTGGAAACCTGGAAATTGTCAACATGCTTCTAGAGACGGGGCAGGTTGATGTAAATGCACAGGTAAAGAGAGGAGAGACAAACATTTACCATTTTCTTGTGTTATTAAAGTGAGTTTGTGCATCGAAGGCCGGTCAGGCTTAATTGGGATTCTTCCTGTCGGTTTTGTTTCAGGACAGCGGTGGCTGGACACCGATCATCTGGTCTGCAGAACACAAACACGTAGATGTGATAAAAGTGCTGCTGAACAGAGGAGCGGACGTCACCATTAGCGATAAGGTAATATTCCACCAGATTGTGTTGCATGAGAAATGTGCCAGCTTGAATAATTATTTAATCTATTTGAACCCGTGAAATAAAAATGTGTAAATCGTCGTCTGTGATTCAGGAGCCATCCTTTTTATTTAACTTCAACCTGCGGCCCCTGACTGCTATATTATCTCTTAACAAACTGGCAAAGTGGATGTAGTTGCATGAAATTCAGGTTATTTTCTTTAAACCGTCTCCTTCCTCTCTTCAGGAGCTCAACGTGTGTCTCCACTGGGCGGCTTATGCGGGGAACGTGGACATAGCAGAGATGGTGTTGAACTCTGGCTGTTCCCTCGCCTCAGTTAACATGCACGGAGACACGCCGCTCCACATCGCCGCCAGAGAAGGCTTCTTGGAATGCGTCACGTGAGTGACCGCCAATGTCCGACGAGTCACGCGTGTCCTTTTTCTGGAGCTCGAAGCCCTCGGCATCTGCCTGTATACCCACCGCCACGTGCCAGACCCCATGTTTCTATGTCCTCTGCAGGTTGTTCCTGTCCAGAGGTGCAGACATTGACATCATGAACAGGGAAGGAGACACGCCTCTCAGCCTGGCACGGGTCGACACGCCAGTGTGGGTGGCACTTCAGATCAACAGGAAGCTGAGAAGGGGAATAACCAATCGCATGCTTCGGACCGAGAGAATCATCTGCAGGTAGTTGTTGCAGTTGTTGGGTTGTTTTAATGGAGACCTTTGACCCAGTGATGGACTTGTTCTCCTTAACTCATTGAACTCATTTCCTTTCTCGCAGTGACATTGCACAGGGCTACGAGAACGTGCCGATACCCTGCGTGAACGCAGTGGACGACGAGGGCTGTCCTTCAGACTACAAATACGTTTCGGAAAACTGTGAAACTTCAGCAATGAACATAGACCGCAATATTACACACTTGCAGGTATAATATGAATCAGGCTCCTGTTTGACTCTTTCTCTTTGTTACACACACACAATATTTTTATGCAATGAAAATGGCATCCTATGCCGTTTGGTTCTCTTTATTTTAGCACTGCGGCTGCTCTGATGACTGCTCATCTAGTAACTGCCTCTGTGGACAGCTCAGTATCCGCTGCTGGTACGACAAGGTAAATAGAAACGTTTAGGACGTAGAGCACCTAACTAATGAGCAGAAAAAGAGATTGTTTCATAGCATCAATAACAATGTGAGTAATTAGCAGATATTTGATTACGGTTTAGTATGAGGTCCATGAGGTCCATGACAACGAGTTTCATGAGAAAACTGACCGAGTGAAACTAATGTCAACTCCACTATCATTTCTTTTTAGGACCAACGGCTGCTGCAGGAATTTAATAAAATTGAACCTCCACTTATATTTGAATGCAACATGGCGTGTTCTTGCTATCGAACGTGCAAGAACCGGGTGGTACAGGCAGGCATCAAGTAAGAGTTCCAATATTAACATAATACCTCCAACACATGCTGCTAACCATAAGGGCAATAGCTTTTACAAGCTACACCCTTCACTTAAGACGTCATTGGCTGGAAGGCCCAAGCCACGTAGCGTGTGGTATTGAACCTTCATCGTTTCCTTTTCTCCCCCCCCCCCCCCGCTCAGAGTGCGTCTTCAGCTCTACAGGACAGAGAAGATGGGCTGGGGTGTCCGAGCTCTGCAGGATATTCCACAAGGAAGCTTCATCTGCGAGTAAGAGAGGGGCGCCTAGCGGGCACTTAACTGGCTGCTTTTTCCATAATACGGTTCAACGCTAAGCTTTTTTCCTTCGTCGCCCCCCAGATACGTCGGCGAGCTCATCTCTGACGCAGAGGCAGACGTCAGGGAGGACGACTCCTACCTGTTTGATCTGGACAACAAGGTGAAACTTTTATGCATTAAAAAAAGAGATTACTTATTTCCTGTACACCAAACAATAAATAACTGTTGTAGTAAATGATTAGCCCAAACGTAACACTGTGTAGCCTTAGAGTCCAAATTTCTTTTTAAAATCTGTTGAATCTGATCTGAATCTGTTGAATTTGCATATACCAAAAACACGACTGCCATTGGTTGCCCTTTCTCTGTATTTTAAGAGAGATTTTACTATATTACTAATGCAAAACAATATGTAATGTTTTGGTGTCGGGACCTGTTAAATATGCACAGTTGGGAACAGGTGCCTAACACGTTGTTGTTGTTGTTTTTAAAGGATGGGGAGGTGTATTGTATTGACGCTCGGTACTATGGCAACATCAGCCGCTTCATCAACCACCTGTGTGACCCAAACCTCATCCCAGTACGTGTGTTCATGCTGCACCAGGACCTGAGATTTCCCCGAATCGCCTTCTTCAGCTCCAGAGACATCCACAGCGGCCAAGAGCTGGGGTGAGAATTTTAAATAAAGAGTTTCATTGTGATTGTAAGCATTTCTAAAATGTGTCACAACAACATATTTACAGCTCATTCCATCCGAACCTTGAAGAAGAACATTTGATTTGTCTCTTCCATTAGATTTGACTATGGAGACCGCTTTTGGGACATTAAGAGCAAGTATTTCACCTGTCAGTGTGGATCAGAGAAATGCAAGCACTCGGCCGAAGCCATCGCCTTAGAGCAGAACCGACTGGCTCGACTGGAGTCTTGCCCAGAATCAGGAGCGGACTGTGGGATGACCATGCTGGGAAACTCATAGAATACTCACCACGGGGGCCTTTGGGTTGGCCTCATCCATTTCACGTGTCTTCAATGGAAATGCACTTTTGTTTTAAGATCTTTAAAACGCTGTGTGTGGTGCATGGTGCTGTTTTTCTTTTCTACTTGAAACGTCCTTATTTTTCCTGTTTACTGTAGATTGTGTTCCGCATGGTACCTAAACAAATGTTTTAAACTTTTTGATTTTGAACATACAGTATACTGTATAGACCACTGTCTCTTTGTCTTGACTTAAAGTTTGTTCTTTAGGAGACTGCCATGTAACTGTCACATCAGTACAGTAATGGGTCAACCCAAAGCCTGCTGGATTCAATAAGGACCTGTGTATATCATTGTTTTTTTGTATTATTATTATTAGCGTTATTTTCTTTATTTTTATACATATTGTTTTCTTTATCACATTTAGTGTAATAAATTAGCTCATGAGTTGATCTTTGGGCTCTTGTATTAAATGTGTCATTTTCTTTCTAGCTTAGTGTCTCACTGCCTCACAATATCATGATCCCGTATCCTGACATTCATCTGATGCAACTTGATGTGGTTATACAATGTCCCCCTCCCCCCCCCCCCCCCCCCCTTCTTCTCATTTAGAGATGTGAGCTCTCATCGACACTTTCATTGGAGTCGTAGTATCGGCAGAAGGCTTTTATAAGCCAGATGTGAAGCAGGGGAGATGGGGCGGGATGCTGCATCCGGACAGTCAGAGATGTGACAAGGAACTAGAAAGATGTCCCACTCTGATGATAATTCTAATGAGTATCTTTGATCGACAGAGCGGTTATAGCTGAAAAACGATAGTTCCAGCGAGCATTTTATCATTTAAAAGACGTGTTTGGCAAACATTGAAAATTGGTTCAGAAGTGAAAGTTTTTAAATGTTGAGAAGACGTTCACAAACGTGATTTCCTAGTTGTAAACCTACAAATCTTTGCGTCGTAGGTTTGATGTAGCACAAAGTAAAGGATGAAATATCAGGGTGTGGCGTGGGGAAAATTTCTGAGGAAGCCAAGTGAGACACAACCTCTAAGCTGTGAATGTTTTACGGGGTTGAGGGCAGACTGAACTATTAGAGGGGCCAGCATAATTTTACCAGGACTCACCGTGTGGTACGCTGCAGCCACAGCCAAGGACAAGGGCAGGCTGCAGCGTGTCCTCCGCTCTGCAGAGAGGGTGATCTGCTGCAATCTGCCGTCTCTTCAGGACTCGTTTGCTTCCAGGACCCAGAAGCAAGCCATAAAGATTGTAGATGACCCCTCCCCCCCCAGGCATCCATCTGGCAGGAGGCTGAGGTCCATCAGGCCTAAGACGTCACGCCACACAAACAGTTTCTTCCCGTCGGCAGTGGGGCTCATCAACCGAGCCCGGGTCCCCCCCCCCTGACTCACTCTATCATCCCACCGTTCACTTTCTTCAAACTCCACATGCACAAGCACGTGTCACTTTCTGTTCACTGGTGCACCGTGGACGTAATTCTCCTCACTGACTTTTTTCTCTCAGTACGCAGCTTTAGTTTTGGTATTGGCCTGCCGTCTGATTTAATTCGGAGTTGCTGCTGTAAAGGCAGTTTAGTCAAATTATTTTTTGCTAAATACTCCAAATCTCCCCCCTCCATCATTGTGCTTAATACTTTCGCTGGCTTACCAAGGTATCAACACACATCTTCCGTTATTTCATTCAGAGGCGTAGATGACATATTGTCACTTGATTGGTATGAAGCCAACGACTTTGTGGCTTCCCCTGACACTGTCCTGAGCAATCACAGGGGAGCCGTGTCATCACAATAACCTCTCCTGATTGGTTAATCATTCTTTGGTTTTTTTCCATCGAGGGAGGCCAACTCAACGTCTACAAACAATGAAAAATGCTCGCTTTTTTGTGCTAACTGGGCGCCTCTGTCTGGGAAATTCTCTCTCAAGTTTTTATAATCAAGTTAGAGTGATTCCTCTTGTCCAAAATCATATCTTTGATAGAACGCGCAGGTGTGCATCGCTCCACAGGTGCGCTCGTGTCGTCACCGCCTAGTTACAAGTGCCAGGAAGAGAAAAGATTCTAAAACTCGTTACCATGGCCGCTCCGACACGGAGGAGCTCCTTTTAAACGCAGTTTGAGCTTTTTGTCAGAACTTTCTTTCACAACTTCAAGAAAAGGAAGACGAGTGTCACGAGGAGACTCAGGTGGAGGATGGGTAAAACGCAGAAGACCGACCCGGACTCCGAGTACGGTGAGTTAAAATGCCGCGTTACCTCCAAGGTTCACTTTAAAATATATTGGAACGGTAGCTAGCGTCAGCTGACCAGGGAAATACTGCTGTTATTGGCTGATTTTACTCACGTTCAAGTTCCTAGATCAATTAATCGATAGTGTTTACACGAGCTTTTCCCCTTGTAGCTACTAGTAAATTAGTACCACGTTAAATTGTACACTTGTGTGGGCATTATCCTCAATAAAAATGCTTAAATGTTTACTAACATGTTATTGAATTAGTCATGTATGAATAAATAGAAAACATCCTGGACATGTGACCTACGGAAAAAAACTAATATCAAGCATTCACTAAATTCTAATCTTATAATTTAAGTGTGTGTGTGTGTGTGTGTGTGTACTATATACTATAATGTTGGATTCTTTCCGGACTCCACTTTTCTACGAACCTTTTTTCTAAATCATCTTTTAAGTTGATTTCTACCTTGGATGATGACATGGAGTTTGAAACATGTGACAAGGACACATTGATCCACTAGTCCGAAAGGCTTTGAAAACACTATCAGCACAACCCCCATAATGCATCTAAAGTGCAATGTTACTTTGTTCTAGTGAAAATAGTTCTATGTGCAGTAAAGAAATGGTGTTGAGCCAGTAATGGAGACGTTTTGTTTTGTTGTAGTTAATAATCGTAGCTTTTCTGATGTCATATTGGTAGAAGTCCTACATGTAAACTGCCTTTTGTGACGTTAATGTAGAAAATCTGTTGTTTCTTTAAAACAATTAATAAAACCTCAATCCTCATTAAACGATGAGTAGTTGCTGCCGATTAATTTTCTGGCATCATCAATTTAATGATTTCAGCTTTATCTTTTTTCCCCATAAGTTGTTTATTTGATTACGTGCAAGAAAGAGTTTACTTGTCATGTCTCCATCAGCTATGTTTCTCTCTGTGTCCTGTTTACTCTTTGTGGTGTGTGATATAGCGTGAAGTCACGAGTCTATTGACAGTCTGGGAGGTTTTTTCAAACGCCACAGTAAACAAACCATCCTTGAAGCTAAATATCAGATTTCATGTCTCCTTAAATAGCTTATGAAAGCATCAGCGTAGAGGAGGCCAACCGGAGAGGAGCCATCGAGAGTTGGAGCTGAGCGCTCACTGATTATGCCGAAGGCCTCTGAAAACCCACTCGTCACCGTAATCTAATGGTTAATTTACTTCCTGGTTCTCTGCCGCGGTACCAGCCGTCATGAGGAAGTAGCCGACCCTTTTGTTGAATGATTCATTTCCATTTAGACTCCATGTTGTTGCCAAATGAAGTTCTTTAACAATATGTCTGGTTTTTACTCCTGTTTAGAGCAGTTATACATTTCAAAAAGTTAATTTGGCTGTGGAGTATAAAGCTAGTGAGCTGTGGATGGGTTTTAAAAGGTCAAAAGTGGGGATCGCACACAAACCAAATATTCCTTCTCCAGGAAGTTTTATATTGGGTTTATATTGAAGACTCATCCACTGATATCATTTACATTACAAAAAGTTAAACTGGTGAACACCCACCAGAGCTGAAACAAACCAGTATTTGGTGACTGATTTGGTGGTAAACAACCAAGTGTCCTTTTCCTTTACTACAGCCACTAAACATTTACTTTTTGCCAAATTGCCAAATGTGGGGATTTAATGCTTTTCTCTTTCGTATAGTAGACTCAATTCAGTACTTTTACACGTTTTGCCCTTTTTTCTATTTTAAGGATTAGAACTCTCTTCTGCGGCTCTCATGGCTTTTGACGGTCAACCATGAAACTTTTCAAAAGTGTCATCCTTTTGACAACGAAATCAATCCCACTTTTAAATGAATACATCCATCCCCTTCCTTTTTTACACTTTTTTTTTTTAAAGATTTCTTTTCTTGAGAAATAATCTTGTGTATACCACAGGTTACCAATTAACGCAGTGGTTTGTACATTAAACCACACTTTACTATATGATTGCCTCAGTCAATGCACCTCATTACATACGTTCTTTAAGAATATCCTCATCTGTTGCCCCAAATGACGACTGTTTTGAGCCACTGTTGATTTAAGTCAAATAAGAAGTCAGTTCCTCCTTCATTCGAGGTCATGCTACGGCCCCCCCCCCCCCGCGTATCGTCTGACATCCGGCCCGCCTGAGATTCAAAGTCTAAAGGTTCAAAGCTGTCCCTAAACCTTTTTTACGAGGACGTAAAAATAACTGTAGTATCCTCTTTGACCTGTCACACAGAGTCACAGGGAGAAACACTGCAGTCTCCAGGCAAAGCTGAAATCTGACCCCCGCGGCCCGACCAGAGGCTGATGAACAGGTTCCTTTGTTGAAGTTTGGATAGAGAGTCGCGGTCGGTCAAATTCGCGCTTCTTCGTGGTTGCTCTCCATCGGCGTACATAACACCCATATCAGACACTGCTGTTTTTGGTTGGAGGAGGGCCCTTCTTATCCAAGACGTGGAATCTGTGCGTCACTAAGTTAGTTAAACCCTTACTGTGTAAGGTAAACAGAAAACCTAAAAACTGCGTCCTGTTTCTGTGTTTGCATCCTTATCAGTAGACTGTACACTCGCTGTGTGCAGTCAGGCATCTTTGGCTGTAGCTCCTAAGATAGATGATTACAGTGAGCTGCCTCATGAAAAATATCCCTGCAGACCAATCAAATTTAGAAAGCACGCTATATTTGCATGTACGAGATGGGAATCTAACACTTTGACCAAATGAGCACCTCCACCCTTTTTGTTTTGTTGTGAGTTCAGGCCACAACATTTGACCCTAGTTTTCTGTAGTGCTGGAGCACAAACCTGCAGATTCCCCTGTTATGTTGAAGTCTCATGCTCACACCTTCCAAAGGGTGTCTTCATCGTCTCCTTATGATCGCACACTACCAGCAGCCGCTCCCTCCTTCTAAAAGCCAGGCGTAGAATTTAAATTGTATTCAAATCAGGCCGATGGGTGTTGCTGCGGGGCCCGGACTCTGGTCCCCACCTCCGTCCTCTCTCAGGACACAAAGGGAGTAACCTGAACGGGCTGCTCTCTCACTCATATGAAAAGCAGTTTGTTTTGTTCTCTCCGTTCCAGGAAAGCACGATGACACACGTTTTCCTTTTTACTAGCTGTCAGTTTATTGTTAAGATTTAGTCTGAAACTATTTCCTTGTTCACTGTAATACATTAACCTGTGTTCAAAGTAAGCCCATATTTCTGTACATTCAAGCTTTACTAGAATCAGCAAGTTATTTCCTTGAGGTGGGACTGCAGGTTAAGTGATATTGTGCAGTTAATAATCCATCCGGAACCAGAATTTGCTGATTATGACGTTGCACCAGTCAGCAATTAATTGGCTCAGCATTAAGAGCTTCCTGCTGTTTTCTTTTCCCAGGAGAACCTGCTCAGTTTGACCCAGAGTTCAATGGACCCATGAAGAAAAGGTGAATCTGCCTCCTCGGCTGCGGTTTCTCTGTTTGCCAACTTTCTCTTGACTGAAAGAATGACGCGTCGACCCACTCACTAAAGCATATTACATGCTCACCTGCATTTCGTTGTCCCTGTACTCTGTGCAATGAAGTTGAATCTAGTCATATAGTATATATATATATATAGTATAACCGTTTGCTACGTCTCTCTTCTCCATCAGAGGATGCACGGATATAATCTGCTGCGTCCTGTTCATGGCGGTCATCCTTGGCTACATAGCAGTGGGGATTTTAGGTGAGAGCGACCGTATGCAGTCAGCCATTCATTTCCATCACCTTCTGCTAAAGGAACAGCAGAGTGTACAGCGACATTTCCGTGTCCATGAGTTTTTTAGTGAGTGAGTTACACACTAAAATTGGGAACAGGAGAAAACTTTCCGACAATATTTCCTGGCAAATTCAAAGCTACCTACAAAAACAGAAGTGTAAAAGCAGTTAGTCATTTTACCACAGTGACTTCCTGGAACACCTTTTACAACTGTGGATATTTCAAAATACGTCATTTAATTGTTTTGTACGTCTGTTTCTTTGACCTGACGCTGAGGATTGCTTCATCATTGGCCTCAAATCTCCAGAACTCAGTTGGGCCTGAGCAAACTTTCATTTTTTTATTATTCTGAATTTATTGTAATTCTGCATTCCTCCTACTTTGGATTTTTGTAATCCTCATCAAATATCTATTTATACGTTAAGTATTATCATTTAGGAGCATCTCATTTCCATGTGATCATCCAGTCAGCAGCTTTTTATTGCCTCGTCATCAAAGTCATTCCAACACTCCCTTTCCCCTTTCTCTTATCTACCGTCAACACACAGGCCTGATTACTGATGCGTGTCTCAAATAATCAAGTACTTGTAAGCGATGGCTAGACACGTTTAATTGGTTTCAGTGAGAAGAGAAATCGACTGGGCAGTTAATACAACATACTTTATTATTCAGATACCTGCACTTCTTAAAGTACTTCAATTTGAACTTGAATGGGCATCCTTTCAGGCTATTGTGCTTGCTTGTGAGCTAAAATAATTAGTTCATTTGTAGTTTTTATTACAATTATAACTTGCAAAACCGACGGTTAAGAAGATCAACCATATGAGCTGTATGGCCACGGCAAATGTTTTTGTCATCGTTAATAAGTTAAAGGTATTAACATAAATGATTGGTGACCCCAATCTTAGTATAACACTGTTCAAATATTCGACAAGTAAATAATGACACAACTGCTTAAGAGTACGCTACCACACCAGAATCCCCCCCCCCCCCCCCCCCCACGTGATGTTCTTTGCTCAATAAATCTGCAGAGTAGATTTATCACATGCCTCCCCAAAACACACAATTAAAGCAGTTTTTCTGTTAAGTATAGAAACATGTACTTAACAGAGGGTGATTAATTTTTTCTATATATTTTCTGTGTGCTTGTTTTCTATTAGCTTGGCTTTTTGGAGATCCAAGACATGTTCTTTATCCAAGAAACTCCACTGGATGGTTCTGTGGCATTGGACCAAATGAGTAATTCATTATTTTTAATCTTTTGCCTTTTCACCTCATTTATTTTTTACACGTACTAGACATAATGAATATTCTTTCTTCCTGCCCTTTCTCCCCCAGAGGCCGACCCAACCTGTTCTACTTTAACATCATTAAATGTGCCACATCTGCTAACGCTATGGCAACAGCCCTTAATGGCTTTCAGTGTCCAACCACACAGGTAGTAAAGGCTATTCTGATTAAACCGAACAATTATCCAAACTTCTCATTAATGATTTTAGTAATAATAGTTTTTTTTCCTCCCTTAAAGGTTTGCGTGGCCAGCTGCCCCACTGACTTTTGGGCTGTGAAACCACAGTCATATGTGACTGGAAAGCCAGCAGACGTTTTCAATCAGAGCCTCTGTGTTCCATCCATACAGCTGCAGAACACTGAAAAGGCAAGTCCCACCTGGTTACCATGTGGCAACACTTCAATGCAAGATGTCTGCATTTCAATCAGGGAAAGTGCACTCACACTTGGATCAATTCACCTGTACATTTTTCTTAAAACGTATGTTTTTTTTCAGTCTGTCAAAGAAATTGTGGACATGGAGCTTTGCCCTTTCTTCTACATGCCCACGACCTCAGGTGAGTGAAACCACTCCAATACTCCAATACATTATGTTGGTACTCATTAGTGTCTGGTGGTGAGTTTAATGCAGCGGATTGTTTGCTGTGGGTTTAACCAACGAACAGACAGCTCACTGTTGGATTGTGTCTACCAGTAGAATACAATGGATGATGGTTTGTTACAGATCTTGCAATTAAGTAAAATTGAACCCATTTCAAGATCATTTCATCTTCTCTACATCAGTGCTGGGTAGGTGTTTGCCTGACATTTCGGCACTGGGGGGGATCCCTTCAGACTTTTCCAATAATCCCGGATTGCCCTCCGTCAATGACACAGTCGGCCTAATCAAGAACGGCACGGGGTAAGTTACAGTGGAGGCCTGCTCTCATCATGTGTTGATTAACCCTTCATTCAGTACCCTCTGTTGAATCAAAGATGATTTTGCATATGGAACCACGCACACTCTTAAATAAGCCTGTTTCTTTCTCCTCCTCATCATCTCCGGCAGGAGGTCAGTGGTTTTGAGAGTTTTTGTGTCAAAGATGTGTGTAGCAGCTGGTAGTAGATGCTCTTGGTCCCTTCGATGTCATGTATAACGTTCACTTGGGACTCTCTATCTCTCTCTGTCTGGGTTACTTCTCTTTTTAGCATGTCTACTTCTCTGCAGCGCACTAGCCTTTTCCCCAACATGGCCTTTGTAGCTTCCCTCAGGAACTTCAGATCTGCATTGAAGCTGTTGTGTGTGTGTGTGTGTGTGTGTGTGTGTGTGTGTGTGTGTGTGTGTGTGTGTGTGTGTGCGCTCATAAGGACATTTGTTTGAGAAACTGTTCCCAAAGCGCCTTGTCCTTGTTGTTCTCTTCAATAGGGACATTGTGGGTGGATTTAATGCCAGGGACATTGGCGTCCGCATCTTTGAGGATTTTGCGTCGTCATGGCCGTGGATCCTCCTGTGAGTCGCCTTGATGAAACTCAACCACCCCTTCACTGCCACCTATTGGCAGAAATACAAATTACTCTTGGGGTTAATGTGAATTTCCGGTTGTTTAAAAGGAGTAACATGTATGTCTTAAAATGTGATCATTTATGCAATGACTTCTTTATTCCTTTGATATTCAACGTCTTAAGTTATTTTTGTTTTCTTTCTTTTTGTTTCATCGTCCCTCTCAGTGGTCTGGTCATAGCGATGGTGGTCAGTATGCTGTTCCTGTTGCTGTTGCGATTCACTGCTCCAGTGATGGTGTGGGTGCTCCTTGTAGGAGTCCTGGGTGCTGGGGCATATGGTAAACACTCCACCATATCTGCTCAAAAGTGCTCGTCTGATGGGCTGCTTCTGAACACAGTCAACATTACAGTATCTGTTATGATAAATGTTTAGATGTTCCTCTATAAGTGGCCTGTGTGTATCTCTGGCAGGTATATGGCACTGCTACTGGGAATATGCTAACTACAAGAACGCCTCTGCTACCATCAGTAACATCGGTTTCACCACCAATTTCAACGTTTACCTGCAAGTCCAAGAGACCTGGCTGGCGTTCTGTGAGTAACCGACGTCACGAAACGTGGAGCCGCACCTTTTTATTGTAGTTGTCAGTGGCCTTGGGGCTGGAGTCATATCCACAGCCTATAAATAAATGCAATAAAACCCTTGGTGGTTTAGTCACGTTTAATTGATGGTGGCCAGAACTGTGGTTGTGGTTTACGCTGGATATTTGCTCATCTAACGTGGCAGTGCTCCCCCCCCCCCCCCCCCCCACTCAGTGATAATCATATCTGTGGCGGAAGGGATCATTCTCCTAACCATCATCTTCTTGCGGACAAGAATCCGCATCGCCATCGCCCTAATCCAGGAGTCCAGCAAGTGAGTCGTGATGCCAAACACTAGACTGTATTCATGACACACTTACTATGTCACACCGTACTCTGCCTCGGCCCATAATCTTACTCAGGACTTTTAGATCTTAATCTGGCCTTGAAATAACCTTGTAGTTTTTGTTTGTTTACAACAGGGCGATCAGTCACATGATGTCCTCTCTGCTCTACCCTCTGGTGACCTTTGTTCTCCTGCTGGTGTGCGTCGCCTACTGGGGCGTCACTGCTTTGTATCCTTTCATTTCATGGATGCATTTTTGAATGTGTTTGCATACATGTTGATATTTACCCGGTGTACCGCATGCCGATTTGAACTATTCTTAAAATGTTTCTGAGAGGACTCTGCCCCCCCATTGTATGCTTGTATTTTTTCCCTCTACAATTACTTGTGGCTTTTGCTTAAAGTGACGAATGTAGATATTTGGCCACTTCGGGAGACCCAATTTACAAAGTGGTGGCTCTAAACTCCACTCTTGACGACTGTAAGGGAATCAATGGCTCTGTGACCTGTGACCCTCAGGTGAGTGGGCAAGATGGGAACACAGTGTGCATTAACATGGTGACAAGTCAGTTTGAGTAAGCCAGCAGAATGCATTGGCTTTTAGCTGTCAATCTATAACTACCGTAATGTACCAATATGAAATGACTAACCATCTAGAAAAGGTGAAAACCACCTGTTTAATGAGACAATGTCCAATAAGTTCCTGATCAGACTAAAGGTTGTACTGTTGTTGCTCAGAGGCATCTCTCGCCCACTGGACCTTCTCGTTCATTCCTCTCCTGATCTTCCCCTCTCAGGACTTCAACTCGACTGACTACCCGGGCTGCCCCTCAGCCAGCTGCATCTTCATCAAATACAACGATGAGGGGGTCTTCCAGAGGAACCTCTTCAACCTGCAGATCTACAACGCCGTGGCTTTCCTCTGGTGTGTCAACTTCATCATCGCTTTGGGGCAATGTACGCTGGCGGGGGCCTTTGCCTCCTACTACTGGGCCTTCACCAAACCAAATGACATTCCCACATTTCCCCTGAGCGCTAGCTTCATACGAACACTCAGGTACGTTCATGTGCTGTTGATTGGTTAAGTGTCTGCGAGAATAAAAGCGTCAAACAGCGGGATGCCTGTGTTCTCAAAGCAGTAATTCTACTGCTGTGATGACATCCCACAGAGGGTTTAGCTTCTTTTTTAATGCACAGGACCTTTGGTCATGAGAGGAAGCCTTAAACCTGCACATTACTGTTTGTGGGATGAGACGTGATCGTTTTGTACACTTCAGGTACCATGTGGGCTCTTTGGCATTCGGTGCTTTGATTCTGACCCTCGTGCAGATAGCCAGGATGATTCTGGAGTACATTGACCACAAAACTAGAGGTAAGTCGAACCTAACCTCATCTTTTATTCACTCGTTACCGTAAGGAATACTCAACGTGCTCTCATGGTTAAGTTTTGTGCTACAGTTTGAATAAGTCTTAATGTTAAACTAATTTGTGTGTGAATGATGGATACCTAAATTGTCTTGGTGGTGTCCAGCGGCACAGAATCCATGTGCACGCTTCATATTTTGCTGCATGAAGTGCTGCCTCTGGTGTCTGGAGAAGTTCATCAAGTTCCTCAACAGGAACGCTTACATTATGGTAAGCAACATATGTCCCTGTGCAGCTGTTGATTCCTCCCTTTGAACTACTGTGGCGGTGTAGCTTAGTGTCAAAAGGGATCCTGTGCAGAAAATTCAGAATTTATTTATCTATTGATTGCTTTTTCCTTTTAATACGCTGGATATTATTCCTAAAATAAGTTGATTTTCTCAACAGATTGCAATTTATGGGAAAAACTTCTGCGTCTCAGCCAAAAATGCTTTCATGCTGCTCATGAGAAATGTAATAAGGTTTGTGGTGAAGTCTTTTTTTCATACTAAAGGACTTGCGGTCCATGTTTTGAATGCTAGCTGGCTACATTTTGTCTGACCTGTTTGTCACATGAATATATTTCCATGTGACGAGGACTGTTTCATGTGCCCTCAGGGTTGTGGTGCTGGATAAAGTGACAGACGTGCTGCTGTTCTTTGGGAAGCTCCTGGTGGTCGCGGGCGTGGGTAAGGATGGCGCCCTGTGTTGGGGCTGAGAAGAATGCAAGTAACTGTCTGATCATGGAAATCCAAAGTGTACAGCTGTTCAGGAAGGCGACACGGAGGTGACAGCCATGGGCTCTTTTGTCACCTCCTATGTCCTCAATGGGATGAGTTTCTGTATGTTGCTCAAATAGAAAAAAAAGAATGAATAAATGTGTTGATAATGCAGTGAAGCCCAATAAGCACTAAGATGACCGTATCAGGGAAGAAAAGAGACTGAAATCCCCGTCTTGTTTCAGGCGTTCTGTCCTTCTTCTTCTTCTCTGGGCGAATATTACTACCAGGCAACACTTTCCGCTCTGAAACACTCAACTACTACTGGATGCCAATCATTGTAAGTTACCGATGGTCTTTTTTTCCAAGTAATAAAGATTTGGTCTTATTCTCATCTTTTTCTTTTCTTTGTAGACGGTGGTGTTTGGGAGCTACCTCATAGCTCATGGCTTCTTCAGTGTGTACAACATGTGTGTCGATACACTGTTCCTCTGCTTCTGTGAGTAGATGTTTACTGAGTTATGAGCGTGGCCCGTTCATAGTGACAGAGAAAGACTGCCAATACGATAAGATTTGTGATCATACAAATGCCGTTTAAAGAAAAGGCACATAACAATTAGATGTTTGATGGAATAATAGACCAAAAGTCTTATTTCCTCACTTTACTCCATCTTCTCTCACAGTGGAGGACTTGGAGCGTAACGATGGATCCATGGAGAAGCCGTACTTCATGTCCAAAAACCTCATGAAGATCCTCAACAAATCCAACAAGGCACCAAAAAAGGTTAAAGGGGAGAACTGAGGATCTTTTTTACCTTTTTTTAAAATAGTTTTCCTAAATGGTTGACAAACTAATTTGCTGATTTTGCACTTTCTAATTCTTTTATTTATGTGCATTTATGTAGTATTAATGACTGTGAATGTGAATGCAGGGAGTGGGACGTGTTAAGTTGCATGACGTTTTTCTTAATTTGTTCAAATTACTTTGTCTATTTGACTGAATGTTCAAAAATTTTAAAATATTTGTTCATAAACCTCAACAGCGACATTTTTGACGGCTTGATGCATCGTTTATCCAGTTTAAAGGCTTTTAGTGCAGTTAAGATTTAGGTGTTTTTCATGTTTTTGGCTGAAATTCTTTTCTCTGTAAAAGGAAAGTCTCAGATTTTGTTTTATAAATATATTTGTATACCCACAATATTGAAGATATTAAATAAAATTGTACCATTGTACCCTCAGTGTTTCTTTTACACTAAAGACCCATCTGGTTAATCGTTTTATTAGATTACTTATATCAAAACAAAAGGGCTTAAACTGTTTTAAGCTAATAACTGAAAAAAGGATGAAATCTGTTTCATATATTGAAATGCAGAAAGTGATGACAAAACAATGTTTACATGAAGTTTTAATTTCCTAAATCATAGTGTTGCACAAAAGCTTCAGATTTAGTCAGTTAAATGGTGACTTCTTGATTCAGTGTAAGATTTATAATACAAAGTGTACCAGTATACAATAAGTGACACTCCAGCAGCCACCCTGTCCGTGTGCGTCATCCTTCAACTAATTATACACAGCAAGGTGTTCAGGTTTTTGGGAGTCTTACTATAAAAAAATAGAACATATCCAGAGGCATGGAATGAAACACTTGATGTTTAGTTCTCTGATGTTGACATAAATATGAATCACTTTAGTTCACACATTGAGACACGTCGGCATTTACTTTGTCAGCTAGAAGACGGACACTTTCTCATGAAATCATAGCTTTGCAATCCTAACATTTCAATTAAAGTTGTTTGGGGCTGAAAGCCTTTCGAGTCAGGAAGAAATTAGTTTTACAAAAGCATCTTGAAGCCCATTGATTCATTGTCCTCTGTCACCCACTCAGAAAACACTTAAAACAGCTTTTACAATATTCATATGTACAAATATGTTTACAATCAAAACAAACCCAACTGTGACAAAGTTCATTCCTGTAAATTCTCGGTGTGCTGACCTCTTCACCTCATGACTAAGTGGAAGGATGCGGCTCACTGGTCTCACTCTGCCGTCATGGAGAGTTCCATCGAGCTACTTCATTTGCCAGAACTTCTCTCTTTCTTTTCCTGAACAATCTGTGCCTCAGATTGCATTTTGCTCTCAAGTTGCTCATGTTGATGCAAAAATCTCCCCAACGGGCCTTTACCGGTCCACCTTTGTACCGCTCTGTGGTTAGTCATTGAGGAAAGACAAGTGGTTACACACCAGCAGGCGCTGCGATCTTTAGGACAGCTGTCTACGAAAGACTTCACAGTGCAATGGCAGGTTTTAAGACATGTAGATGTAGAAAAAAAACAATGCATCCACCTGATCTAGTTCGGTCTGTCCAAGTAACTAATCCCGGGAGTACTCTCTTTGGCCTTTGGGGGCAAGGTTTAGTTGCTATAGCAACAAGTACGTTCCCATACCCCTCCCTTTCTTCCCTGTTTCAAACTCATCTATTGAAGGACCGTCAAGAGCAATTTGGGAAAACTTATCATACACCTGCATTTAAAAAAATAAAATCACCCCCCTAATACTGTCTCTGAAACCCAAAAGTTAATTTTCTGTGCACATATCTACAGGTGCCCAAAAGACATCATTGGGGATTTATGCACCACTACTTTCGAATGTTTCTTGCATATCTAACAAAACAAAGCGGGTGGGTGGGTGGGGCCTAAGTCCTATGATCTCTCCCAAGTTAGTACCTGCTAGGAAATTTCAAATGTGTGTGTGTCTGTGTGTGAGGGAGTTTCAAATTGACTTTATCTGCGCTCCTCGATGGACCCGTCCATCCCTCCCGCCGGGTCTGCATCACACGCTCAGGAGCCAGAAGAAGAAGAAGATGGCCACGAACAGGAAGAGCGAGTCTTGCCAGTTGTTATTTCCATTGTTATGGTTACTGTTGCCTTGGTGATCGCCTGCATACTGGTCTGTCACGAAGGGAGAGATTTATCACTAAACCGGTTATTTAGACAGTTGGAGGTTTTTACCCTGGCAGGGATGAACCGTGCAAGTTTACCTGCTCTTTGAAAGGGGTCGTTAGCGTTAAAGACTGTGGTGAAGAAGCCGAAGGGGAACGCACCGATGCCGAAAGACATGTGAAAGCCGGCGTCCCCAAAACCCTGAAACATCTGACAGAAATAAAAAAGAAAGTATAAACAAACACATAACATAAGACAGCATTGTGAATGGGAGCTTAAAATCAGCGAATCGACTCACCCCTCCTCGACCCTCTGGCTCCGTTCTCTGTCCCGGAGGCCGAGGTGGAGTTTTCAACCTGAGCAACCAGAGACGGGACGATGATGAAAAGGCAAACGATGAGGCTGCAACAGAAAATGTGTCCACACAGAGGTATGAGGTACCTGGGGTCCTCTTGGCTGGAGCTCCCTCGGCCGTACAGGGGGATGACTTTCTCCCTGCTGATGCCCGCTTTACATACAGGACACTGCTGCCTGCTGGGCCGCGTCTCCAACCACTGAGAGGGGCAACAGGACGAATATTAGTCAAAACAGAATCCGATAAACCTTGTTACTACTGGCTAAAAACTGGGTTCAGTACAGCTTTACCTTGCTTTAGCAGTTAATAAATTCCGAAACATGGTTGTAATTATTTTTAATTCCTACTTGCTCATGCTGCTACATCGAAAGCAACATACAGCGAGTTAAATTATTGTTTAATTGTTCTACGTAACAGGAAACACTCACTTGATGAAGACAGGGCCAGCTGTAGAGACAGAGACAAACAAGATTAATGTGAGTTCTCAGCCGCATGCTCACAGCCAGTTAAAAAAAACTAAACTAATAGAAATCATATGCATCAAGTCAATCTCGAAGTGATGTAAAGAGTTTTTGGTAACTTCTCGTTAAGCCCACCTGACCAGAACAACCTGTATCCTAACGAGGTGGCTGATTGAGCTCCCTGCTCCCCATCGTTAGCATCTGTTGTCAGCATGTTGCCCCCCGTGTGGCCGGTCTGAAAATGCTGCAGTAGTTCTACCTCTTACATAGTTAAAACTAGGGCCGGGACTCGATTAAAAATATTAATCTAATTAGAGGCGTTGTAATTAATTAATCAAAATTAATCACATTTTAATTGCATTAATATTTGACCTGAGAACAGTGAGAAGTAATTTTTTTCACATGGATTTTTATTTTTGTTCAACCAATTCCAGCAGACAAGTGTGTTGTGTTGTGGATTCCAGCCTGAGAATCTATGAGAATTGAGGTTGGATTCAAAAGCATCAACAGGTGTGTGGTGGAACAGTGCAGGGAGATAGCAGGAAGGCTGAAGTGTGGAGGATCCTCAGTTCAAACCTGCTCTCTCAGAAGGAGGGTTTGGTTGCAGTCAGGGCTTCAAACTGTAAACTTTTAAACAGTTTTGAGGTTTAGTAAACAATCCCAAGGTCTAATATGAGAAACGGACACAATGAGGCATGTGCTTGAATAGCACAAGGGAACAACTGAAGGGCTGCAGGCTCCAACCTGCTGTCTGAGGTTGTGGGTTCTTGGCCCTTCATGCAGACATCACTTCTGCTTTGAAAGAGTTTTGAGGTTTGAGTAGCAGTCTCAAGGTTAAATACGAGAAACAAAGGGTTGGTTAGTGTGTGGTGAAGTAGCACAGTGGAAGAGCTGCTGACATAAGCCCCTGCACTGCACTTGAAGGTTGTGGGTTCAAGCCCAGATGTGGAAATAGCATTTAAAAAGATTTTTGAGGTTTAACTCACATGCTCAAGGTTAAATAGGAGAATCAAAGTTGGTAAAATGTGACCAGGACTGGTAGTGTAGGGGTGCAAGCTAGAGCCCAGAAGCCTCTGTGCGCACCGCCAGTGGGTTCAAATCCCGCTCGTGCCAAGTCTTGAGCACACTGCCGCGGAGGTAGTAGTGGGGGCATTGTCCCCACGGTTGTTTCAGAGAAGTGAACCCTAGGGGTTATGCAGAAACACACGGCGCGTTCACTTGAGTTATGATGGCATTGTCAAGAATGATGAAGAATCTTTTGCTGATGAATTGAATTTGATGTTAATTGCTTTGCTTTAGCCTTTTAGCACTTATTAGCAGAGGTGGGAACAAGTCACTGTTATGCAAGTCACAAGCAAGTCTCAAGTCATTGCCCTCGAGTCCCGAGTCAAGTCGAGTCAAAGACGAAGCAAGTCCCAAGTCGAGTCCCAAGTCAAAGCCAACAAGTCTCAAGTCGAGTCACAAGTCGTACCATTTTAGTTTCGAGTCAATTCAAGTCATTTTATTATAGTGGGGACGGGATAAGATTTCCCATTCACGGGGCCACCCGACACGGTCTCGTCAGCTTCTTCGTTCATGTTCACTGTGGTTTGTTGTTGTCTGAACGGTAGTTGGTGCTCCAGTATAATCGGTCCCCCCGAAACTCATCCAGTGAGAAACGTTCCGCGGTGCAAAAAATAAGTGTAAAAATGCGTAAAAAATGTTTGATGTGTTATTTTTTTGTGTAATTAATTAATCTTAATTAACATTGTAATTAATTAATCGTAATTAACACGCTAAAGTCCCGGCCCTAGTTATAACGCTTTATTCTAACTTGTAATAAGTCCTATTTATTGTCAGGAACTGTTGTGTTAATTGTGTTTATTTGCATTTGCTGAGAACTATAGATCCACAGTATAGTACGGTATTTTTACCAAACTAATGAGTATGACATGTATAACTTAATCATGCATCAGTTAATCAGGTTAATTAACTTGTATTAACTGCTGTTAGATTAATTTAAGCAGCACTTTTTACTTTTTAGTATGCAGCTGGAAAATATGGGTTATTTTTTATTTCAATGGCTTTTTAATAGGACTTTATAATGCATTTAGTGTCTCCTAAAATCTTTTTGTCAGAGATTCCTTGCAAGACAAACTTGTACCTGATATTATGCAAAGGCCAGATTTGTTTAACACACTACAGAACATTAAAAAACAAAGTGTAAAGCAGCCAGCTTTCTTGCACCATTAGTGCAATGGCAGCTACCAGAGCGCTGCTGAGACCAGCCTTCCTGTGGCTACGAATCATGGAACAAAGTTAATATAAGCCATTCAACTGTGATTTAACATGTGGCCACACGTACAGCTCGGCTCTAGTGACCTGGAAACGACTTCTTGGTTTCCGATCAGAGGCTCAGCATCCATTCTGCGTGGCTGCAGAGCGTATGAGCGGACGCCATCCCGTTACCCCCCGGAGCCATTAAAGTCTAATAGAACAGCAAATTCAAAGAACACAAACAGACTGCATTGTAGTCTAGTTTCTCACCCATGATTTTTGCTTTTTTTTTGGGGGGGGGTACAAAACAATAAGAAAAAGATTTGCACGTGAGCAGAAATGTCAATACTAGAAAAGTAGTTTTCAAATTGTCTTTCAAATTTTCACACACGAACAACATGGAGTTTAAAGGTCACGTGAGATAAAGCATCATACGCACATGTGAGATGCCAATAAGATGAATACAAGCCGAATAGACTCCGGTTACACAGAGGTCATCGAAAATAAAATGTTGGCTTTGTGCCTGATTCATATTTAAAGAGTCTAACGATAGGGAGACAATGTATGATATTAAGTTGCAACACTGATCTGAAGTTGCAGCAGGGCGTCTGACGTCAACAACCTTTTCTTCGTTGCGGATAGTTTCAGCACAGTTTCATCACGTTACACCGACGATGGGAGCAACAAGGGGGGACAAGTAACATAGCAACAAAGTTACATCAGCTCAACACAGGAGCTTTCAACCCCACTGCACGAGATACACTGAGGGGAATAGGTCATCAAATACATTAAAAAAAACAACTTCAACATTAATCCTGCAATAGTATCTAATAAAATGGCCTCTTTTAAAGACTAATGTGTTTTCCTTCATGCCGGCATACTACTCCATGTTTAGTAGAAGAAATGTCAGTTTTCTCTACAAAATCATGGAACTGGACTTTGGCATCAGGCGCACTGCTGTAAATCTGAGGGGCCGCTGTTGGTCATGGCTAGAATTGTTGAATTTCCAATTCAAATTCCAAATCCAATCCAATCCTTGGCGTTTGCAAATGAAAGACAAATGAAAGAATTACACTCAAGCTGTAACGATTACTAAACATGCAAGAATATGACACTCAAAGTCCTGTTCAGGTCCAGTTGTGTGACAGCTTCTGCACAATGGACCTCTGCAGTTCTGAGCATTGTATGTGCTTGGTCAGGGTTTCGATTTCTAGGTTTCTGTTCCTCCACACTGATCAGAGCCGTGTTTAAAAACTTGCATTAGTGGCATCTTAATACCTTCTACCTGAAACTTTAACACCGGTTTCTGTTTCCAAAACACACGGGCACCGGAGCACATTCCAAACTGCTTTACATTGTCTTCTGTTAGACCTGCTGATAACTGAACCTTAGGTTTGACAACAATCCCAATTCCTTGGCTCTAATCTCAGCGGCAGCAAGGGAGGCGATCACTCAACATGAATGTGCCTTTTAACAGTGCGTTTGTGTGTAGATGATAAACACAAAAGGGTTTGACAGTTGGGTCTTGCTCAATAATAAAAACAGGAGAAGGGACACAAAGCTGAAGTGCTACTTTGGATTAAACATACTTTCCCTTTTTAATCTACAAATTGATATCTAAGGGACATTTTATGGTTGAAAAAAATAAAAATAAACTTGCATTCTCCCCCCCCCCAGATGGAGCCAATATTGATTGATGGGTCACAGGTCTTTCCTACTTATATCTACTAAACATAAACAGCACTGCTGTGAAAGACTGACCGTCCACCCGATCTCAAAGCTGCTAATGGTCACCGGGGAGTGTGACTTGTGACCTTTGGCCAACATAAAAGCCATATGACCTCTGGGCGGTGTTCAGCCACACGTTACCGGTCAGCTCGTGGGGCCCGAAACCCTCCGCGGTTAAACATGACGCGCAGGCTTGGCCGTTGTCACCGAACGACCGTTAAAACGCGCGTTACCGGGCGCAGTGCCGCCGTGAAATGGAGCGAACTGACGCAACCGGGAGGCCGCACAGGCGGCTCAACGACAGCTGGACACAAACACACAAACCGGGCTCGTACCAGAACAAGTGGCCGCACATGCTGATGACCGCGTCCCTGGCAGTGTCCAAACAAATGTTGCACTCGAAGGTGGCTCGGTCCCGCTCGCCCTCCCCGGCGCCGCCGCTGCCGCCCGGTCCACCGCGGTCATTGCTGCTGTCCCCGGCCGGGAATCCTTCTCTGGTGGCCGGCCCGCCGTCACTCGAGGACCGGGGATCCGCGGCCGCCATAATGTTTACTGCACAAGTGGGGACGGTAGCGAACAAGTCCAAACCCTACCGGGCCCGACCCGAGCTATAGTTAGCCGTCTGGAGACGATGAGCGTCACAGGACCGACGGCGCTGCAGGGAGCTCTAACGGGCTGCTGCTGCTGTCGCTCCACCTGAAGGAGGACTTCCGCTTCCGGTAAAAACACAGACGAGGGGCGGGGAAAGTATTGTTTTTTTTTTCTTCTTCTTCTTCTTCTTCTTCTTCTTTGGGATTTTACGGAAGCCGGCATCCAATAAGTTGCATTGCTGCCATCTATGGGCCTATCCCACTATTACTTTACACTCTGTCATACACTCCAGCATCTCTTAAAAATTTAAAAAGACAGTTCTTTCCCCACTCGCTTACTCCTAGAATATTTTCCAGAGTTAGATCTTCCACGCCAATTCCTCTCAGTCCTGAGAATAGCTCCTGCCTTTGCCGGTCATACTTCCTACACAACATCAACACATGCTCCACTGTCTCAGGTTCCATACATGAGCACAGGCCACTCTGATGCTTTCCAATAATATATAAAGTGCTGTTCAATCCTGTGTGACCAATTCTCATTCTAGCCATAGTAACCTGCTCTTTACGACTGCTCCCCCCTCTGCTTTTATTGATATTAACCGTAGCATGTACCCTGAATAGATGCCTCCCTTTGGCTTCCTGCTCCCATACTTGCTGCCACTTTAGCATTGTTTCCTGCCACACTACACTTTTACCTTCTGCCTTAGATAGATTTAAATTTACCTCTATAGCCTCTTGTTGAGCAGCCCTTTTTGCCAATTTATCAGCCTTTTCGTTATATGTAATGCCTACATGAGCTGGAACCCACATAAACAAAATTTCTACCCCTCTCCTTTTCACATCTCTAATTGCTATTAAAATCTCATATACAAGGTCTTGCCGCCTCTTTGATGACCCTTTCCCGATACTACTGATAGCTGACACAGAGTCACTACATATCAATACTTTTTGGTTCTGAATCTGCTCAGTCCATTGCACTGCCATCAAGATTGCATATAATTCCACTGTGAATACACTTAAAAAATTTGACGTTCTCTTAAAATCTTGGACCTTCCACCTCTGAATAATAAAAGCTGCTCCTGTGGCACCGGTTGTTTGATCTTTCGAACCATCTGTAAAAATGCTAATATGTTCCTGATATCTCTCCATTATCTGACATTGGACTGCATATACTAAGTTTGCCTCAGGATTATCCGTCTTAATTTTAAGTATCTCTAAATCGGTTTTTGGGGCCTCTAATAGCCATATAGGAACTGCCGGCCACATTACCCCTGGGCAAAAGTTCTTATCTTTTATAGCCATTTCCTGTGCCACTGCCTCCCCTGTCCATCCAAAACTTGACAGTCTTGCCATCTCTCTTTCCCAGCTTGTCTGAATTGTCCTGTTCACTGGGTGATCCCCCTTTTGACCCATCAGATTTACCCAATAATTCGCCTGAAGCTGCTTTCTTCGCAGATCAAATGGCATTTCTCCTGCTTCTACCTGCAATGAACATACTGGAGAAGTTCGCATGGCTCCTGTACATATTCTCAATGCCTTAGCTTGGATTACATCTAATCTGGCTAGCACTGACTTGGCTGCAGATCCATACACCAAACACCCATATTCAATTCTTGCTCTAATTAAATATATATATATTTGCTTCAAGGAGACTACGTCTGCTCCCCACTCTGTTCCAGCCAGGCATCTCATTACATTCATTACCTTTTTACATTTGTCTACTATACTTGCCACATGGTTCCTCCACGTAAGTCTAGGATCAAATACCACACCAAGAAATTTAAAACCTTGCACCCTTTCCAAATTCTTACCATACAACTTCAAGGTTATATTTTCGTATATTTTCCTCTTAGTAAAACACATATATTTAGTTTTCTCAATTGAAAATCTAAAACCCCATTTCCTTCCCCAATCCTCTACTGACGTCAGAGCTTCCTGCACCTTCTTCAGTGTATATTTCACATTTTTCCCCCTTTTCCATAAGCTACCATCATCTGCGAATAATGACTTTCCAATTCCTGGCTGAACATTAGAAAACACATCATTAATCATTATATTGAACAGCAATGGACTCACCACACTACCTTGTGGCGTCCCATTTTCTACGAAACACCTTCTAGATATTGCTCCTCCTATTTTCACCTGAATGCTTCTATTATATAAGAAGTCCATTACCCAGTTAAACATATTTCCCCCAATTCCTAGTATGTGCATTTTGATTAAGAGACCTTCTACCCATAGCATATCATATGCTTTTTCCACATCTATAAATACTGCCACAACAGTCTCTTTCTTTACCTGAGCTTTTCTTATTTCATCCTCAAGACATATGATTGAGTCAATCGTACTTCTTCCTTTTCTAAATCCACTCTGACAGCTAGCCATCAGCCCCCTTTCTTCCATAAAGTGCATAAGCCTTCCATTCACCAATCTTTCCATTAATTTACCCAAGTGAGACGTTAAAGCTATTGGTCTATAACTTGCTGGATTACTAGCATCTTTCCCCGGTTTTCTTATTGGTAAAATAACTGCCTCTTTCCATCCAGTAGGAATCTTTCCCTCCTCCCACACTTTATTAAATAGATTTAGAACCTTCTCTATCCCTTTATTACTTAAGTGCCTTACCATGCTATAGCATATTTCATCTTGGCCAGGAGCTGAATTCTTGCATTTATCTAATGCATTTCTTAACTCTCTCATTGTAAATGGAACATTATATTTATCATCTAACTTCCCTTTCTTTTGGATATTCTCAGCATATACCCTCCTTGTTTCTTCCCTACCCATTCTTTCTTCTTCTGATAGATTACTGGAACTATGCACCTTACTCAAAGTATTCGCCATCATTTCTGCTTTCTCTAAGTTCGACATAGCCAGCTGCTCCCCATCTGAAAGAATTGGATAATTCCACTCTCTCTTATTACCTTCCATTTTCCTGATCATTCCCCACACATCCTTTATATTAGTATTGCTTCCGATGTTACTACAATATCCCCTCCAGTATGCTCTTTTCTTTTGCCTTATTGTCCTTCTCACTTCTGCCTGTGCTTGTTTATACTCTATCATATGTTGAAAGTTATGAGTTCTTTTTAACCTTCTAAATGCTCTGTTTCTCTCCTTAACTACCTCCTTACATTCACTACACCACCATGGAACCGCTTTCCTTACAAGTTTACCTGAGCTTTTTGGTATTGTAGCACTTGCAGCCATATAAATACTCTGCCTCACCTCGATTTCGTTCCTTTCAACATCCATTGTTTCCTGATCTGACCTAAAATATGAATCACTTATTTCTATAAATCTCTCCCAGTCTGCCTTATTGAACATCCACCTTCCATACCGAACTTCTGTGCTCCCCCTTACCTCAACATTCAGTTTACATATGACTGGGTAGTGGTCACTTCCAAAAGTGCCGTCTTTATACACTTCCCACTCACATTTTAAAGCCAGTCTGCTAGACACAAGTGTAAGGTCTAATACTGACTCCCTGCCCGATCTAACATCTATCCTAGTCTTTCTACCATCATTCATACACACTAACTTCCTATCATTCATTATCTCCTCAATCACCTGTCCGTTATTATCTGTCTTATCCCCCCCCCACAATGTGTTGTGAGCATTAAAATCTCCACACCATACAACATTATCCCTATCCTGGCCTTCTATTTCCTCCATTTCTTTTACTTCTAGCTGTTTACAAGGATTATAATAATTTATTATTACTATTTTCTTTCTATCTGCCCATACTTCCACTACCACATATTCTTGTTCCTTCCCTGTACCCAACACCCTATAAGGTACACCCTTCCTTATAAAGGTGGCACACCCCCCACCGCTACTTTGCTCCCTATCTCGTCTAACGATAACGTAGTTATTTAAAACAAAGTCAAATCTGGGTTTTAGCCATGTTTCCTGAATACACATTATATCGGGCTTTTCACTTTTATTGTCTATGTATTGTTTAAAATCTTGGCCATTTGCTAATAAGCTCCTTGCATTCCAATGTAGAATGAACATAATAGATATGATCACCCTTTACCTATTTCTTGGCTTGAATGAACGGCAAGACAATCCCTTATTTCTTCCCATTTTAGGTCTAGCATGCCCAAATGCTGCATTGCTGCCTTTGCAATGATTTGAATCCTTTCTGTTTTGGATTTGGCTTCAGCTGTTGCATTAATTACCCCTGCAATAAAGATAACCAAGTCTCTCTTACTATCCCTCCTCACCTTCCTTTCCTCATCCCTAACACGTTCCTGCCTCTGAGTCCATGCATTCACTGTTCCTATTTCCTCTCTAACACTTTCTTCATTACTTCTCTTGGCTTGCTCCACTCTTTTAACTGCTTCTGTATAAGGAACCCTATCCTTCCTTTTCACATTCTGAATCTCAGTCTCCTTTCTCATTGCTTCACAGCCCCAGAAGGCCGCACTGTGCTCCCCTCCACAATTACAGCATTTAGGTATTACCCCCTCACCGCATTCTCCATAGTCATGCTCCCCACCACATTTAGCACACCTTTTTTTCACCTTACACATTTTAGCTACATGGCCAAATTTTTGGCACTTGTAGCATCTCATTGGCTTATGCATGAACTCTCTTACCCTGTATCTCATAAATCCAAAGTAAAGTTCTGTGGGCAATTCTTTTGAGTTAAACTGTATCAGAACTGACTCAGTTTCTTTCTTCTCAACCCCCTTGGTTAGACGTTTTGCACTCTGAACAGATTCACATCTTTCTTTTAAATGCTTAACCAGCTCCTTTACCTCAACTGCTAAAGGAATCCCATAGATCACTCCTTCCCTACCTTGCTCACCCACTTTCACCGCCTTTACTACCACTACTTTCCCCACAGCTTGCATCTTTAACGCTCTTCCAGCCTGCTCTTCAGAGTTGCATCCAATTAATAAATTTCCATCATTAAGAATTCTAGCATACTTGACCTCGCCAACCTGATTCTTAATTATTTTTGTCAGTTTTAGTGGATCCAAACTCTTCACCCCTGGCTCTTCAAACCTAACAACAACATTCCATTTCTCCTCACTTTCTTTCATCCCTCTAGTCCGCTTTGCTTTATTTATTCTCCTAATCTGCCAGCTTCCATCATCTTGATCCAAACCATCCATACTGCAACTGCTATCCTCCTGCATGTTTGCCATGATAGAAAACTCTGCAGGTGTATCGTGTACCGGACCTATACAGGCCGTCGGCCGATACTCCCGCAAAATTCCTCCCTCACTACCTCTATCCTAAGTCTAACAATTCCTAACGATGCTTCTTTTTAAATTTCCTCCCTTATTGTTTTTCCAACAAGTTACGGCGCAGCTCGATGCTCAACCCACGCCTGAGTTCCACGCTTCTCGACCGGAAGTCTGCCGTCGCAAAACTGTGACGCCTCTACGCCGCTTCTTCTTCTTCTTCTTCTTCTTCTTTTTCTTCTTCTTCTTCTTCTTCTTCTTTCTGTTGTTTTACGGCGGTTGGCATTCATCTTATAGGTGCATTACCGCCACCTTCTGCTCAGGAATATGGATCAGACAAAACCCAACCCTTCTTTACCCCACAATAAAACAAAACAAACAAAATAAATAATAATAAAAATAAATAAATACAAATAAGTAACCCCTGTACCCCATCCCTACATTTCACTCATATCCTATAAAAAAACCATGTGCTCTTCAAGAATGCCAACAGTACCCTAACCTGTGCCCTCTCACCAGTACTCCTTTCAGAACAATCATGCATCCCTACCTCCCTCAAACTATTCCTCATAACTTCTCTTTGTGTCTCATACTCCCTACACCTCAACACCACGTACTCTACTGACTCCTCTCCTCCACACCCGTCACACAACCCTGTCTGGTGTTTCCCTATCATTGTTAGTGTTTTATTTAGTGCACAATGACCCAGCCGTAACCTTGTCAGAACAGTTTGTTCTCTCCTATTCCCACCTCCGACCCTACTCACTTTGAAAATTATATATAGAAATGATATAATAGAAATTGACAATTTGCAATTTCATGACGATTGTGAGACTTTTCTGATATCGTGAGTGTGATGTGAGCTTCTGATCTGGGGGGAATTTTATTTCTTGAATAAATATCATAATAACATCTATTTATTGTATGCATCGTGGACGAGAGACTCTTAAAGTTGGAGGGTGTCATTTGTTGGACCGATTGTAAAGGCCTTTGAGGCAAAGAAGGGATTTGGGTTGAAAGAACATGACTTGAGATAATTTTGCGTTTGCATAGAATTTTAAAAAGTCATACGTGCTTAATGCTCAGATGTAAAATGTTAATATGACAACCAAAAACCCACAGGTAAGACATTCATCTCCTGCATTTCGTTCAGTTGTCATTCAGTGCTTGGATTATTTTGGTGGCTCTCAGTCGGTCCCTCTCTGTGGCATAAGTGTGTGCGTGTCGTGTGTGTGTGTGTGTAAGTAAAGCATGGACCTTTGTGCATCTACTCTTGTCTAACTAGTGACAGTTTGATTAAGTCACTCTTCTGCCTGGCTACGCTCCAACTCTGCGGGAGGCCTCCGGTGTGTGCGTTAGTAGGTGTGTGTGTGTGTGTGTTAGTGAGGTTGAGTCTGCCCATTCACACGCGCTGGTTCTCCCTGCCTTCCTCTCCTCCAGGTGGCCTGGCAACATGGCCTGGGTAGTAAAAGTTCCCCAATGACACTCTGAACTGAAAAGAGGTTCCTGGATATATCATCAGATATCAGAGAATCGCTCTGTGTCTGACTTGGATTGACGGAAACCTGCAATCTTGGCTGTTTCAGGAACAAGATAGAAGGTAAACACACTTGTGTTGTTGTTAGTGATGGTGAGTAGAAAACACCAGCATCTAAACAGACCAAAGTATCCTTCTCAGGTATGTCGACATGCTTTAATCGCTTGTAACCGAGCAGCTGATTCGCTTTGTAACCTGAAAAATAAATGTATACGCTTCACAAAAAAGTGGAGCATTGCTATTGTTTGCTGACTTGCTTTGACTTGCGTTATATATTTTGCTAGTTTTAATCTACTTGAAGGGCTAAGAGATCAAAGTAAGATTTTGACACAAAAGACTGACAGTTTTTCTCAATTGCTTAAACACTATAACCAGGCTTTTGAACTAAAATTTCAAAACCATAATGCCACAGTCTGTTCATTGAGTTTTGGAACAAAGGATCCACAGAGAAATGACAGTCAAGGAGGGAGAGAAAGAGGACATGGTCGAGGAGGAGGAGGAGGAAGACGTGGTGAAGGACGAGGTGGAGGAGGAGTAAGGGCAAGGAGACAAGCAGTCTCGGATGAAAGGCGAGCCACTTTAGTGGACCATGTTCTTGTCCATGGCACGACCAGGAGGGAGGCTGGGCAACGAGTCGCTTCACCGTCGCCTCCATCATCAGAACCTTGAGGGAGGAAAACGGGTAGATGTACTTACAGTAAGACTCCTGTACAGTAACCTTTGAGTGCTGTACTGTGCTTTGACATCACATGCACTGTTGTACTATGCTTCTGTAATACTAAATAAATCTATCAAATTTACAGTAATGTGTGCTTCTATTTTTGTAGGATACAGAGACGACCATCTGGTGGCAGGAGGCTTTCGACAGGGGAGCAAGAGAGGGAGCTTGTAAACATGGTCATTGACAATAATGTAATCCGCCTGCGAGCGATTCAAAGGAGAGGGATTGAGGATTATAATCCTTAAATTTCATCAGCCTTTCCGCATTTGATCGGTTCCGGATGAAACCGGAATGTGCACAATCACAGTTTATGCTTCCATTTGTGCCCTCTTTACAGTTTTGTGATGGTTTACACACATTTTCTTAAAGCGTGCCTCATACTCAGAACTCTACACACAGATCAAAAAAAAAAAAAAAAAAAAAAAAAAAACACACCCAATGGGCACATACAGAGTAACGAATTTTTTATTTTCCCCACAAACAATGCACACAGTGGACATCCCAACCAACAAAGAATCTACTGTATACAGTAAAGAAAATAAAAATAAATACTGTAAAAACAACCTATGCTGCATCCTGTCCTCTGGTCTGTTCCACATCACAAGAAATGTTTTCCCTGGCCAAGCAGCGGGGGAAATATCTCTTAGCATGTTGAATCCAGCCAACTGTTATATCTCCACATGAGTCTTCCATAGCTTGGAGAAGGGGTACATGAGTTTGTGGATTTCGGTTATACACTTTCCATCTCCAGGTAGAAAAGAATTCCTCAATCGGATTAAGGAATGGAGAATATGGAGGGAGATGAACAACTACACAGCGTGTGGCAGTGAACCAGTTACCAACCAGAGCAGCCTGGTGGAAACCTGCGTTGTCCCAAATGACAACGTAGCTGAGCTGCTCAGGGCCGTCTATCTGATCTGGTGTAACGAGTGTTGTAGGGTGTCCAGGAATCTGCTCAGCTGGGCAGTGTTGTAGGGGGTAGGATGGTGATGGATGACGCCATGGGGGGGTAATCGCTGCACATTGTGATGTTCCCTCCGCGCTGGCCAGGGACTTCAACAATGGCCGATGACGTTCCTTCCCCTCGTTCGTCTCATCAATGAAGATCAACTGGTGCTCCACTGCAGCCACCTCCAGCTCAAGGACTCTCTGAAACAGACATGGAGTGGTCACTATTAATGAAGCACAGTCATTATGATTACAATACTGAAATATGTTTAATTTATGCAGTATTGAGAGTATGCATCAATTGTGGGATTGTATAGGACTTACTTTTTGCACATTGTTATATCGCAATTCTTTGACTCTGAATTGCATTCAAATGGCACCCTGTAGACCTGCTTCATCAGATTATTTCTGCGCAAGACACGGTCCAGTGTTGATAAGCTTACATTTGCCGTGATGTTATAGCGTTATTTTCTAGGACCATGTTTATGATTTTAGTTTCCTGTTCAGGAGACAGAAGACGTTTCGACCACCTTGTGTTGGTAGTCTTTTAGTTCTGCAATACAAATAGTAAAATACTGTAAATACTGTGTGGAAATACATTTCCCAAATACTTGAAACATACTTTATTTTTACAGTCCTACAGAACAGTGCACAGGCAATACTGTACTGCTGTACTCATTGAGTACTGTATTGATATGCAGTACTGCAATTTTCTAGTGAGTAGATGTCTTACCTATTCTCATTTCGGAAAGTCCAGATGAGCGATCCTACAGTGTACCTGCTCAGATGTGGCTGTACTCATTGCCCAGCCTCCTCATTGTTAGACCATGGTTGACCACATGGTCAACAAAAGCGGCTCGGATCTCATCAGCGTTTACGGTCCTCTTACGCCTCGGCCTCTAATGTTGTCATCCATTGCTCCAAACCTGTTGCCCTTTTATGCTGAAGCTCTGATTGCTAATTGTGTGACAGGTGTTGTCCCATGTGACGAGTCAGTGTGCATAGGAGGGCAATTGACTTTAGAATTTTGAATGACAGTGTTTTTCTTGTGAAAACAAGATTTTCTTCATGAAAATTGTGCAGAGAATGCAGAGAATTGTGTGTAGTGTTTTGAAAAAAGTGTGTTTTTTAACTGCAATTTGAGTGTAAAGTGGTGTGACCGAGAAGCTTATTTGCGTGTTCACCTCCTTCAGGCCATGGAAGAAGCCTGCCTGGACATGTCAGTAGATGCGTGCTAGGGGTGGATCAGGCATGCAAGAGGCTAGGGCCAATACGGCCTGTGATGTGGACGAGATTCTCTGGCCTGACCCAGAGCAAAGACGGGGTTCTGATGCAGAATAATGCAGATTTAATACAGTAATGAATAAAATGTGCCAATGTAGCCATTGGTTGTGTCTTGTGTTCACCTGAAAAAGTTTGTGGCAACATAACTTAACAGTTTTGGAAATGTTGTTTTAGTGTGTGTGTTGTGACGGCTTGTGTGTCCCGTCTGAGAAGTTTGGTTTTTCAGCAAGAGTTAATGGTTTTTATATATGGTGCTTTATTTTGACCTGGAAATAGGATGTTTGGTGAATCGGGTGAGACGTGATGGATTTGTGTTCACTGTTTTGAGAATACGAGGCATAGTTTCAGGAAATATGTTTAAGCAATCGAGAAAAACTGTAAAAATACAGTAACATGTCTGAGTTGGTTATTTTACTGGTGGACCTGTAATAAAAAGTCTTCTACACTGTCCGGCTTTCTGTTACAGAAATAAATAATGCATACATTAATGGTTGTGTGTCATTCCTTCTGTGGGTGATGCCAGTTCCTCTTCAATGTATCTCAAATCCATTCCAGAACGGAAACCTGGATCTGGAATTAGAACCCCATCCTGATGTGGGTTCACATTCTCACTCTCTCTCTCGACTCACAAGACCTGTAGAGACGCACAAGACAAGTCAACCAGCACAAAACTCTCCTGCTTAGGAAGACAGCATGGGTGACGAGGGCTACTACCCACACGAGTCCAGCTCAGTGTTCAATGATCTCCGTCTGCAGGGAGGCTTTTGCGACGCGACCATCAAAGTCCAGGACGTATCATTCCAAGTCCACCGGGTCATCCTGGCAACATACAGCCCGTACTTCCTGTGAGTTGGTTATCTAATATCAGTGAATGTACATCCTTCAAATGAGCAGCAAATCAAATACTGATCTAAAATCGTGTAATGGCATTAACTGTTTTGCGTCTTCAGAAAAGTGACGAATTGATATTACATTATTACATTACATGTCATTTAGCTGACACTTTTATCCAAAGCGACATTGCATTATAACCCACCGGCCTCTTCGACGTGGCACTTGGGGCAGTCGGGATTCGACCTGCCAACCTTGCGGCTCCCAGCGCATCACACTGCTCCATGTGTGGCGCATCAAATTTAATTTGAAAAATGTATTCCACACACTTGAGACATTCAACAACCAAAGGGATTCAGTCGAATAAGAAATTTGTGAATGGGGAAACTGTTCTAGAGAGAGCACAAAAGAAAAGAAATAGGACATTAAAAAATTAAGTATTAGAGACATTTATTCCACTCTTTGATTTTGAAACAGTATTATTGCTATTCATGTGAAGATCTGAAGTCAGCGTGTAATCCTCAGAAACGTCTTCCGATGCGCGTCACCTCAAGACAAGGTCTTCGACACCCCCGGCCTCTCTCCTGACATGATGCAGCTCATCATTGAGTTTGTGTACACCGGCTCTGTTTCCGTGAGGGAGGAAAATGTGCGGGAGCTTCTGCTGGCAGCCGATCATCTCCAAGTAGCGGACGTTGTGCAAACGTGCAGCGACTTCCTGGTGGAGCACCTCCGGCCGAGGAACTGCGTCGGCCTCTTCCAGTTTCCCAATATCTGCTTCTCCTCCAGCCTGCAGCACAAGGCCTACCGCTACATCATTGATCACTTTGAAGAGGTTGCTCTCTGCGAAGAGTTCCTGCAGCTCTCAGTGCACGAACTCACCGCCATCCTGGATAGTGACGACCTAAATGTGAATAAAGAGAGCATTGCGTATGAGGCCGTCCTTCGCTGGATTGCCAACGGACCCGAAGAACGAAAAGCACACATCGCGGTACTCTTGTCTAAGGTATGGACTTTCATTTTCGTCTTGCATCATCAGCAAAACATGGAGCAACATGGGAAAATGAGATTTCAGAGACTGTCAGCAAGTCACGCTGCACTTTACTGCACCTCACTGATTCTTCTCTGTTGTTACCAAGAGCTCGTAAAAGAAATCAGTTGAGAAGGCAACTTCTACATTGTCATGGTTACAATGATTCATAATTTGTGTATTGTTTAAAAGGACAACATTGGGCTTCACGCAACAAACAAAACACACTAGTTGTTAAGTGTGCACCAGAGTTTGATTGACAGCTTTTTCACCAGCCCAAACTGAAATGAACATGCAAATGCATCCCAGTTTGTTTGAATCATACCAGAAGAGGGTCAAGAGAGAAGCACCCTCAGAAATTGCTATTTAAGATTCAGTTCAATTACGTCTCAAATCAGTCAATAAACATTTTTACTGCCCTTTTGAAATGGAAAAAAACAACAATATGTTAATCCTACTTTCAAATATTGGTGGTGGATCCAAGGCGGGATATAGCTTATTCCTTTGAGGATGTTTTAATCATCCATGGTCTTCAGTAGGAACAAATGGGCTCGGTTCTACAGTTAAAGGATGAGGGAATCTAACAAATGGCGTTGGGCTTTTAAAATAATTTTCTGACCCAACAAAAAATATAGAATGTCACCAAAGCTAAAGATGTCTGGTTACTTGACTGAGTCCATTGAGTTCATCTCATCTCCTGTTCTCTCTGTGCAGGTCCGGCTGGGCTTGATGAGCCTGGACTACCTGATGACCAAAGTGATTCAAAATGAGTTGGTCATCAACAGCCTCGAGTGCATGCCGATGGTCGTGAAAACCGCTGAAACCATGAGCAGCATCACGACAAGCAGAACTTCTGGGTCTCACCTCAGCATCCTGGCCAGCCGCCCTCGCCTGCCCTACGCCGTCATGTTGGCCATCGGAGGCTGGAGCGGCGGCGACCCAACAAACAGCATTGAGGCGTACGACATCCGCGCAGACAACTGGACCAACGTGACCATCGCCCAAGAGCGACCCCGCGCCTACCACGGCGTGGCTTTCCTCGACGGGAGCGTCTACTGTGTCGGCGGCTCCGACCGGGCGGAGCAGTTCAGCAGCGTGCGCCGGTTGGACCTGAGAACGCACGTCTGGCACGAAGTGGCACCCATGTTCTCCTGCCGGTGCTACGTGAGCGTCACTGTGCTGGACGGGTACATCTACGCCATGGGAGGCTACGACGGGTACACGCGACTTTGCACCGCAGAGCGCTACAGGCCCGAGACCAACCAATGGAGTCTCATTGCACCGATGCAAGAGCACAGGAGCGACGCCAGCAGCACGACCCTCCGCGACATGGTGGGTGAATAGAAACAACCACTGGGAGTAACTCAAGGGTAACAGAGCTGTGTTACTGACCTTTTGGTTTGATGTGTGCGGCACTATTAGTTAATTCGTATGAGGATGGCAGGAGTAAAAAGGTCAACATGTAAAACATTTAACACAGTTAACTACTTATTATATGTAGTGTCTGTTGTGTTACATTCTTAAACCCAATGGATTCTAGAGATCATTATGATAATTTGACAATTCTCAGATGCTTGGTCTCTCCTATTGAAGCGAAAAAAGTGATTCTTTACTTCAAAGGCCTCCTGTCAATGCCCCTCATGTTCTTCCCAGGTTTACATCTGTGGTGGTTTCAATGGGATCGAGTGCCTGCAAACGTGTGAGTGTTACAGCCCACGGACCAACCAGTGGACAACGATCAGCCCCATGAGCTGCCCGCGCAGCGGAATCGGCATCATCGCGTACGCAGACCGCGTCTACGCAGTAAGTCGAGTGCACGAGACAGTGCAAGTGTTCTATTCTGAAAGCGCCTTAAGAAATGTTCCATTCAAACGCTTGACCCTTCCGTTTGTCCTTTCCTCCCCGCAGGTTGGCGGCTTTGACGGCTCCAGGCGTCTGTCCACGGCAGAGTTCTACAACCCTTGCACCAACACCTGGCTCAGAGTGAGGTCCATGATAACTCCCCGCAGCAACTTCGGCATCGCAGTGCTGGACAACCAGCTCTTTGTTGTCGGGGGCTTCAACGGCTTCACCACGTCCTGCAACGTCGAGCACTACGACGTGGCTACCGATGCGTGGGCCGCCGCCCGCAACATGAACATCTTCCGCAGTGCGCTGAGTTGCTGCGTGGCGTGCCCGCTCCCCAACGTGGACAAGTACGTTGTCTCCCGTGACGCCCTGCTGCCTTTATACCTGGACGACGTGTGCGTGGAATCAGGAGACTCGGACTGATAGTCCCGACCTGCGCCGTCATCCAGCTGGCGAGACTTGAGCATGAATCATTAAAGACATTTCCTTTCGCATTAACCTGCTGTTGCTTAAGATATTGTTTTTTCTCACTTTTTGCAACTTGTAAGTTGTGTTCTGTGAGCAGGATGCTGTGTCCAGCTGCATTGTTGATGCTAGAATAGATCGTGCGAAGGGATGAATAGTTAGTGTTGGGGTAGCCTGTTGGTCAGGGCAAGCGCAGACAAGGAATCTGGTGAGCGGAAACAAGTTCTTTCTCAATTTACTTTTTACCGATGGGTGTTTACAATGAAGGGAAATGTGGTGATGGCGTATTGGATTAAATTGAAAGGAAGTGGGAAAGAAAACCCAGCAAAAGAAACAATACCGGAATGTTGGGAGTATACAAAGTTTCAGGGGTTCGGGTTTGGATGGAAAAGAGAAATGAGAGTGAGGGAATACGAAATGGAAGCCATAAATTTCACCATGGCCAACCCAGTCAGTAGAATTCCACCATGGCTCTTTCCAGAAGTAAAGGTTGATATTAATATATTGGAAAAGAAAGGGGAATGGAGAATGGAGGAAATAGGAGTCAAAACAAACATCTACATAAGAAACAGGTACTATAATTACTTAAAGATTTACACAGACGGATCTAAGAATAAACAGGAAAGTGTCTGACCAGTTATCAGTGTACACAGCAGAAATAGCAGCAGTCATTATTGCACTACAGTGGGTAGAAGAGGTCCGACCTGATAGGGTGGTGCTGTGTACAGACTCTTTGGCCGTAATCCAAAGTTTGCAGTCAGTAACATCAATAAGAGAAGATCTACTAATAGAACTTTTTAACAGCTTATTTAGATTACATCAGGGTGGCATAGAGAATCAGTTTTGTTGGGTACCAGCACATGAGGGAGTTAAAGGGAACGAGATGGCAGATAGACAGGCCAAAGAGGCACTGCTTAAAGCAATTATAATTACAATCCCACTAGGAAAAGGCGAAGGTAAAGCAGTGTTTAAAAGGAAAGGTCTTGAAATATGGCAGAAACGATGGGAGGAAGACAGGAAAGGTAGGAGATACGATAAAATACAAAAAAGTGTCACTATAAAGAACTACATGGAAAATACCAGGCGTGAGGAAATTGCAATGACAAGACTGAGAGTGGATCACACCGGGCTGAAAAGGAATAGCAACTGTGAAAACTGTGGGGTTAAAGAAAATGCTGAACATGTAATACTGAACTGTAAATTGAATGAAGTGGAAAGGCAGGTGCTTAAAGACAAGGTTCGGAAGGCAGGGAGGTATTGGAACCTGGTAGGGGTACTGGGATCAGAAGGAGAAGGAACAAGAACTACAAGGAAGGCTCTAATTACCTTTTTAAAAGACTCAGGGATATGGAGTAGAATTTAAATGACATGACTATACACACTCCAGTACAGTAGGTGGCGGCATGCACCTAAACGTTGGTTGCAGTCTGCCATTAAATAAGAGAAGAAGAAGAAGAAGAAGAGGAAGGCTCCATACGGAACCATCGTCATGTATCTTGTTTCCGCCCGGAGTCATTAGAAGCACGCACGGCAGGCGTGTTGTGTATGTCGGAAATGTCCACGCTGTAGTATCAGACAGACACAAAAATGTTTACGAAAGATTATTCCGCGTAATTAGAGAAAAAAAAACCCTCTTCGACTGCGACGGATCTTTTAAGGTGCGACACTGACACAAACCCCGAGTAGAAGTTCCTCCGACGTCACCCAGCGGTCACCATGGGGCTCAAGCGACAGAAACTAGCCAAGAAAACTATCAATTTCTACAAATACAACTTCAGCTTCAGGGAACCCTTTCAGATCCTCGTCGATGGGACTTTCTGTCAGCTGGCTTTGAAGAACAAGATTCAGATCAAGGAGCAAATGCCCAAATACCTGATGGGGGAGGTGAAGTTGTGCACTACAAGGTGAGTAAATGAGATCTACGCTGCTATTGTCGCTATGTGCAGGTAACGTTCTAATTTCCCAGTATTTAATCTCTAATCTCAGCTGTGCGCTGAAAGAACTGGAGACTCTGGGAGGTGATCTGTATGGAGCCAAAATCATCCTGCAGAAGTTCCAGCTGAGGAGTTGTCCGCATTACAAGAAGCCCGTTCCGGCCTCACAGTGTCTGCTGTCCATGCTGCGGGAGAACAACCCTCACAACTACTTTGTTGCTACACAAGTAAATATGATGACACACACACACACACACACTAGGAGGGTAAATGAGAAATAATGACTTTGTTGTTGCAAATGACTTCAACCACCTGGGATATTCAACTAGCCATCCGTTTTAAACTAAGCTCAAATACGGCTTGAACGAATGCAAAAACAACCGTAATTATAAACCTCATTGTGTTTTAAAATGATTTAAAGAGTTAGCGCTGATTCAACTGTGTGGCCGTTAAAATATTACTTTCAAACCACAGGCTCCATAATGATTAGCGTTGACCTTGGGAAGTAAACGTCAAAATAAATGTAAGTTGTCTGCGTGTTTTCTCCAGGACCGCTCATTAACTGAAGGCCTGAAGAAGATCCCTGGCGTTCCCCTGCTGTACATCGTCTTCAACACCATCGTGCTGGACAAGGTCTGCCAGACGTCCCTCGACCACGTCCGGGCCGTCCAGCTGGGAGAGCTGGTCAGCCCGGCCCAGCAGCAGAGCATCACCGGCATGAAGAAGGAGCAGGGCATCGTCCAGAAAGATGGAGAGCGACGGGGGGGGAAGAGGAAGAGGAAACAGAGCAATCCTAACCCCCTGAGCTGCCTGAAGAAGAAAAAGAAAAGCGGGCCGACGCCACCGAAGAAGACGACTGAGGAGGGGAAGAAGAGGAAAAGAGTTAGAAATAAGAAACCAAGCACGGCAGGAGGAGACTTGCCTGCTCCTGCAGCTACAGATGCATAGCAGCAGCAGCAAGGAGACAGACATTGGCCCAATGGTTTCTTTCCTGAATGTTATTTTATGATGTCCACGTTCCCACTCTGAAATAATTGGTTTGTTTTTACATATGTTTTTGCATATAATAAACCAATGTTCATCACACAAATTTTATTTTTAATGGATGGATTTGTACAGCGCTTTCTAGTCTTCTGACCACTCAAAGCACTTTAACACTACATGACATCATTCACCCATTCATACACTGATGACAGGACCTACCACACACAGGGGCACCTGCCCATCAGTAACATGCACTGTAGTCACAGCTAGAGGAGCAATGCTGGGGTTAAGTGTCTTGCCCGAGGACCCATTGACCTGCAGGTTAGCCGGGCAGATGGAAGACGGCCGCGCTGCCCACTCAGTCACACTCACAGTTTTTGCAGGTCCCAGGACGTACAGGCATGTACTGAAACTCCTGAGGAACATAGCAATTATTGTGAGATCCGAGGATTTGTACAAAATTTTATTTTGTACAAATACAAAATGAAAAGGCAGGTTCACAGGCACATAGTTTGGAATATTAGAAGGACACAGACATTACATAATGTACAGTTTATATGGAAGTGGATATCAAAAACAATCCATGCAGCTGTTTTTTCAGAAGCACAGTGTGGTCTGCTCGTTTTTACTGAACGCTGTGTAATGTTGGCTAAATCCAACCTGCATTTCTTTTTCCGTTCATAGTCCAAACAACCACGTTCAAAACATATGTCCATTCAGACTTGATTATTAAGACATTCTTTAGTTTATAAATTCATTTTGTATTTAAATGAGTTAATTCTCATTTTATATATATATATTACATCAATACATTATTTTGAATAAGTATCTAGTTGGTTTACACAGGGAGGATTTCTACATTACTGCAGTATTAACTAGATTATTATCCATATATAAAAGTGACACTGAATAAATGAATAATCTGTCCTTCAATTCTTCAAGTAAGAATAAAAGCAACATGGTTATAAAACCATTAGCCTCTGTAGCAATTCCATTCTAAAATATATTTCAGAACAGTGCATGCAACTAGCGCAGACCACTAATGCTTACATCTACACTATATGAAGAAAACTACGCTCCTGCCTTTTTGTATGGATTTGGGACTACTAACTATAGTTTTGTGCAAACAGTCGACGATGCAAGCAATGCATTTGCAAAAACAAACACTTGAGTTTGTAATGCTTAAAGTGCTCCACTACAGCTGTACAATGATTAATGGCTGGGTGAATCTGCATATCACTACCGTAGTAACTAACTGTTTAAATGTACTCTGGCATACTGCATGCTCCATTCTGATAATGTCAGTGTACATGAGAACTTTTTTTGCCTACAGTGGTGGGAGCGATGGCGCTCCAAGTAGCATGGTGCATGGTGTTATCACTGCAACTTTGACAGTACTGTTTCTTTTAAAGATGCCGTGGCAACGCAAACGGCTTCTCGAGGAAAGTCAGTGACATCTGCTTGAAAAACACGGAGTAGAAAGAAACTCCAAATAAAGAAGAAATCCAAAGTCCTCACTTTTTCTTCCACTGGCTACAAACTTGGTTGTAAATTTTTCTAGATGATGTGGAAGCGAGCTCCAGGCGTAGCTATGATGTCACTGTAAGGCTCCTCCTGGACGAGCTCCACCGCCTGCTGCTTCTTCAGGACCAGGAAGCTGTAGAACTTGGCGGCTGCCTGCTTCTTGTTGTTGTTCCTGCACAGATCCAGCAGGCCGATGGACTGGGAACCCGTTTTGGTCATCACCCTCTGTGGAAGGAGGAGACAGAGGGAATCAGGAACATTGTTCTTAAGTTACCGGTATCCCAAGTAGCGCTTTTGGTAAAAGTGCGCTGTGTTGTTGCTGCTCTCTCTGCAGGCCGCAGCTAATGAGTTATGAGATACCAGGAACGTCTGTTGGACTCTTCAAGCCACACGTGGAACCACAGAGGAACCTCATCACTGACCAAATGTGTAGAACTAAGTCATGCTTTTGCAACTAGTCATTTTTGGTGTGACGATTCTGACAAGTAGTCAAAACAAGATGTTCTTCCAACAAAGCTGTGTACAAATACACACCTGGAGGCCATGGAGCATCTGCTGGGTTCTTTTGTTCCACCTCCTCTCCTCCTGGTCTTGGTCTCCTCCCTGCACCTCTTCCTCCTGGAACGGGAAAGCACACCTTCAAAGAGCACCTATTTTATGCTCCAGGGCAACATGAATCGATGTCTGTGTTTCCTGACATACTAACTTACAATGGTTTGAAAAAACGCTACAAGACAACATCAAATAGAACCACACAACATCTGGTCTACTGCAAAAGTTTGTAAATGTCAATCTCGCCTCGTCATCCGAGATGTCGTCGTTCTTCTTCTTGTCCTTGTCTCCGAGCAGGTCAAACTCGATCATCTGGCTGATGTTGGTGGTTTCCAGATCCACACTGGCTGCTTCCAGCTGCTGGGACTGGCTGATTGGCTCCTGCACTGGTTGTTGCTGGTCCAAAGTTCCCATCTAGATCAGAGAGTGAAGGAGGACGCAGAGTTTGTGGGGTCCTGACATCTGATATGGAGGGAAATCAGAATTTTAAATCTACTTCAGTCTTGAAAATGGAGGGGACCTCTGAGCTCACAGGCAGGGCTGCTTCGGTGTCCTGGGCTTTGCGTTTGAGGCCACGTTGAGGGGACGGGGGGGGCATGACCGTCTCGTCCAGCGTGGTCCTGCTGCCTTCCACAGCTGAAGCCTGCAGAACACTGGCCTCCTCCATGAGGGTCTGGTCTGAAAGGTAAAAGGCAATTTTGCATGGACTAAACCGTACCATGACTTTCTTTGTGCACAGCCATGCTGGACATTTCAGTTCATTGTCCCTGAGAATATTTTAAGAAATTGATGATCAGACTTCTTTTTTGTAACAGTACATTTTCAAACTAAAAATACAAAATTGTACGTCTAATTGATTTCATACCAAGCTATAAATAACCCAAATTCAACATGACCTTGCACACAAATGTGTCCAAACAGCCATTTCATACCTATGATGTCTATGTGCTGGTGTCCTGCGGTTTCCTCTCTGGGCACCTCCGGGTTCTCCAGATCCTTGAGGAACTCATCTAGACTGTCAGCCTCTCCACCTTTCCTCCTTCTCCTGAGCTCATCTGGAACCAGCGGTGTCAAACACCTTGTAAACATCTGGAGTGGGAAAGAGGTAGAAAGTGAAAGGTTTAGTGGCTATTATCGCAGTGCTACTGAACACAATGTTATGTTTTGGGTTCTTCACCTTCAGCAGCCTGGTATTCCAGAGAGGCTGAGCGGGGAGGGAGAACAGCTTCTCGACTCCTCCCGTTTCCTTCCACATCATCAGCTTCTTGGTGGGAGGGGCCAGGTCCAGGGTGGTGACAATGTCAGAGTAATCAGACAGCTGCGCACGGATGGTTTTACTGTCCAACTCCTTCACGCTGTCCACAATCAGCTTCCTCTTGCGCTTCGCCTTGGTCTCCTTCACTGCACAGTGCATCGGGGACACAGAGATGCAGCAGCTCAGTAAACCACAATATCTCTGAAGACACCACAATTCTGATCATTTTCAACATGCTGGAGCTGTCTGTGCGTTGCTAGTCTCTGATTTCTTTTGCACTAATGACCTGGAACTGTGTGGTTAGTTCGGACCAAAGGCCAAAGGAGTACAGGGATCAGGAGAACGCAAAGTTGTCTCTTAAAACCAGGCGCTCTGACCTGTGATGTCAATTGGCTCCAGGGCGAAGGTTTCTTCCTCGTTGTGAACCAAGCTGGTCTGTTCTGCCTGGTCTGCCGTGGCTGGGAGGGGCTTTGTTGGACCGGAGTCTGGACTGTCCGGAGCTCCCGCTAATGACACACAATCCCACCACGTTGGGACACATCCAGTATTTGGGTAAGTGTTTTGCAGTTTCAACTGTACATGACCGGAGTGACTTTCTACGGGTCCCCCGGAGGTGCGGGACTGACCTGAGAGGGCATCAAAGTCGTCGTCGTCGTCTCCGTGGTCCTGAGGCATCAGCACACTCTCCGCGATGCCAGGGGGGTCGTCAAAGATGCCGTCTCCATCCTCGTTGCTCAGCAGCTTGTCCACTTCACAGCGAGGAAAGGTCTTTCAATTATTACAAATATCACTGTTATTATTAACAAGAGGATTCAGTTCGCTGGCCAGTCCATCTGAATGGTCAAATATATAATAATTACACGCAACAAAAAGAGGGGTTCAAATGGACAGCTTTCCACAAACAGCGTGTTTTATTTAAGTTATAGTGGGCAAAGAAAAAGGTCCATGAAATAACAACCTTCATGCGGTAAGGTAAAGTGATGACAACAACCTTCACACACACTCAGCCACGAGAATTTTAGTCAGTGCCAATTTCAGATGAGGTAAAACTGATGTAGATTGATAGTCTCTTACCAAGCATGCCCTCCTCATTGCTCTCCATAGGATTCTCTCCGAAGTCGTCCTTGTACTGGTCATCGTACTCCAGATGGTTGGACTTGTCAGCCATCGCGTTAGCTCCACCCTCAGCCTCCAGCAGCAGGTTGGAAGCTGACGCTCCCATGATGTCCACCTCAAACGAGCTCTCCTCCCGCATCATCTCACGGTCGTCCATGCCAAAGTCAGCTGCAGGACAGAAGTGAGGGTTCTTACACCATGCAGAGAGGAATGTGGGCGGGTAACGGAAGTTACGCTGTCTTTTTAAAAGTGCTTCACGTGTGTAGGATCAGCAGTGAGGTTTCAGATTGGAACTAACTGAAGTGTTGAAGGTAAGAACTATGGCGTCCTAGCCTGGGTTCCTGTGTTTGGTTTGTCCATTATGGTAGAAACATGGCGGTGAAGCGTAGCAGACTCCATAGAGCCCTGTTTTGGTATAAATGTCTCCTTCATAAGGTTATGAACCAATTAATGTTACGTTCCATATCTGCAAATAGATGACATAAATGCTCAACAATGGCCCTAATTGAATATTGAATGTTAAACATTAAAAAGATGCCTACCAAAGTCATTGTCCTGCAGCAGGTTTAGGTTGCCCACCTCCTCCCTCATGGTGATCTCCTCCACTCTGCTTTGGTTCAAGTTGAACTGCTGCGCAATGTCTATATCACTGAACAAAACACAGTCAGTTCAATATTCATGTATTCATAGCCCTCTTCTTTTAAAGATACATTTTGGCAAGAAGTGGAAAAAGATCAAATATATATATAAATATATCCACGTTTTTGAATGACTTCCAACAGTTATTTAGTGATGAAGTGCTTCTAAATAATTAACCTCACAGGCAGAATACACTGGAAAGAAAAAATAAATATAGTTTCTTCCCACTATCATCTCTCTGCTATCCCGTCCTGTCTTTCTGTCCCTTTCTCCAGACACTTGTCCATCTCCCCTGGTCACCTGACTCACATCAAGCCACTCCCCCTGCCTTGTGGCAAACCGTCCCATTACCATCACCTGGCCTTTCTTGCTCAGCTGTTTCCACTTTCCTTCATCAGCTCAGTAGCTCACATGCCAGCCTCTTTTCCCCAGTCGGTTGAGTGGAAGTTGCAAAAAATAAAACAATGTTCAAATCACTTTCCAGGATATTAGATTTTATTCTCAATGTGTTTTCAGTTTCTCCAGGACTCAAGGTCCTTAACAATGTTTATGTTGGTTCAATTGAGTTCCTAGCATATCTACCTAATGCTCTCTCTGGATGACATAGACCAATGGAGGACTTACTCTAGGTCTGGTAGTGGCTGGTCAAAATCATGGAACTCCTCGGGCAGCGTGATGGCGTTGTAGGCTGCCTCTCTGTTCTCCTCTGGAAGATCTACCACGCCTGCAATGCCACAATGTAGGAAGTGAGTTAGAGAGTGTGACGTAGCCTGAGTGGCAGGGAGGAACCAGGGTCAAGTACATCAACATGAATACTGAAAGCAAGAAGTTTTAAGGAAGATCCCAAGATCAGTGGAAAAGTACAGAAAACCAAGAACAGGTGGACACAAGTATTCATTTCACCCACGTAATTGAGGCTATGAAGAAATCAACTGAATGTTATCTTTTTGTTCAAAGGACATGCAAAAGGCTTCGATCCCGCGGAGGTCCGCATACAGACTCCGTTACTGCGGACGGTTTTGTTTGACCTGGTCGAAACGCCATCTTGATCTTGATGAAGGCCTCGTTACAATCTGCCAGCAGGTACTTGGCTTTCCTGTGGTAGATCCTCACCACCCCCAGCAGCAGATGCCCTGAGGTCCGCAGAGCCATTTTCACCTGTCCAAGGAATGGGCAAAAGGTTTGTGCGTGAATGATTGTAAATCAGCTGCTTTTTACAGGTGCCAATAGCATCCGATTAACAATTCAGAAAGTATTGCAACTCTCAGATAATCATGCTGGCATTTATCTATAGAATATTCAATAAGATGAACCCTTATGTAAAAGATTTTTAAAACTTTAAAAATTTCCGACAAGCAACAATTAAATCTTTATTTAGAATGATATAAAATGAAACTAATCAAATGTATTTATAATGTTTTGCGTTCCTGAGAAAGTATAGCTGCTCTAATTTTCTGAGGGTTTCTGGAGTTTTTATCTTCTCGTAGAAAAAAAACAATGTTGATACAACATCTACATGTGCAAGAAGCCTTCAAAGACATTAGAGATCGTTAGATGAGAACAGTAAATGTTTGATAAAATGTTCATGACCTCTTTCAATATATTAATATCAAAACATGCTGCGAGAACTTTTTTTTATATTTTCAAACTTTAAAAAAAGAGAATTGATTTTGAAATAAAAAGAGAGAAAAAAAGATTTGCAAGCGTAGGATGACTGGTAAAACACACGCGTGATGACCCTGAGAAATGACCTTGGGGGAGATGATGCTTTCCACGCTGCTCTCCAGATTGCACTCAAAGACGTGTGCCTTGGTCAGCTTCTTGTCCCAGTGGGCCGCCAGCCAGATTTTGGCCAGCGGCCCACGTTTGCTGAGGACAAAGTGGGCATAAAACATTGTGCCGGAGCCTTTTCACCACCGGGCAAATGGGGTAGAGGGAGGCCTGAAGAGAAGAAAAGAAAATACTGCCTGATTCAAAATCACAACTCTGAAAGAGTACACAAAGCATGACAGTTGCAAGGAAGATGTAAATATTTAAAGCAGTCTCTTGAAGATGATGCAGGGGTCAGCTGATTAACAAAGACTTTTTAAAACCGTTGCATTGTATGAAAACTCCCTCAATAAACAATGCACGGCTCTGTGGAGTAATATCTGATGTATGAGAATAACCGCTGGCATGTAAGTAGTAAAATGATCCATTTTAACAGTATAAAAAGTAACAAAGTAAAAAGTGTAATGACTTGAATAGGATTACAACACTCTACATCATGTGTTTTTTTTTTTTTTTTTGCTAGCCTTTTGATGCTTATCAACTAAGTTTGATCGATCACGTGATTGGGACATGGCTGTGGGCTGGTGACGTCAGCGTTTACCTGCAGCCTCAAAACAACGTTACACCAAACCCAGAGACGGGAACTGCAACTGTCTCCCACGGTGTGAGAGCGCGTCAGACACACACACACACACACGCACACGCACACGCACGAGCGCGCGTCCGGACGGAATGGGGAATGTCGTTGAAGGGACACGAGACGGTCGTTAAAGCGCGTGTCACAACAGGTGATGACGCGCACAGGCTGCTAGCCGTTAGCCGCTGTCACTCAAAACCCGAGCACCGCGGAGCCAGCGTTGTTGTCGTTGTTGTTTTTTCTGACGCGGTTCACGAAGAAAGTCCCCGTGAACCGTAAGGACTCACCGCTGAGCCGCTCGGTGCTTCTCTCTCTCCGTTTGCCCCGCCGTGGTGCTGCTGCTGCGGCGGGAGGTGGTGGATTTTATCCCACCCCTCCTCCGAGTAAAACAAACAAGATGGCGCCTCTCTCTCCCCCCCCCAGCAGAGTGGTGCTGATGTGGGAGAGACGGAGGGAGGCTGAGCTTCCTACCTGTGCGCCTGTTTGGGCCCCCCCCCCTCACCTGTACCCTTTACTTTAGTAAAAGCACAAAAAGTATACGTGGGAATGGCCCATATCAGAGTGAAGTGTGTTGGGCCACAAACATTGTGTTGTTATGTTCACTCTGCTCCAGTGTCATCGAGAAGAGGAAGGAATGACAAACATTAATGTAAATGAGTATTAACACAATACTTGATGCCTTCGTGAAACCTCCAAGATTGTGGGTGTATTCCACGCTCTAACATACACATTTGGAGTGACTGACACATCGTCATCTCGAGTAACACTTGTTATGTGGATCCACTTAAAGAAATTTGAATGCACTTTACTTTCTAATTATATAATAATGTCTAAGTATTTAATACAATTTGTGCTGTGCAACGATTACATTTTTTAATTGCAGGAATTATCTGCAGAGATGTTTGAAGGGGACGTCAGCGTTTTCATACCAAATTTCATGATAACTCATCTGATGGTTAAGATATTTTAATCTTGACTGAGAAGGTGACTTTGCCTTTTCCATGGTGCTATTGTTCCAGCTTCATTACATGCTGAATGAACTACACATGTTAATAGCAAAAGGTATACATTTTTAATGCTAACATGCAAAATTACATACATATCAAATGACTGCACCGTGTGATATTAATTAATGGTCAAGCAGATGCATTTTCCCAGCCTGTTTGTAGACTAATGATAACTTCTTGGAATCAGATAATCTTTGTATTTTTTTAAAAGCAATTTGCATTTCATGTTTCACTGTGAAATAAATATGTGTAGAATATCTATAGTATTAAATTAACTTGTCGTTAAAGATCCAAGTTGCATTCTCCAACTGATCCATGCAGTGTAGATTATTCTCACAACCTTTGTTAATCTAGAGAAAACAGATTTGTTAAGTTATGTCATGCGTTGTGTTATTCTATCACAGAGATGTAAGAGAGATGTGCACAAATGCAGCAATGTCATCTCCAATGTGTTGCAATAGCTGTAGAATACTTGCCTGAAATATCTTGTTTAAGCCTCTACAAATGAAGTGCACAATTTTTTAAAATTTAAATATTTAATCTTGATTTATGATAATCCATCCAGTTCATCACTCAATCTCATCAACATCCACATCAACAGTCTTGCTGGTTCCAACCACCCTTCCATCCACAACTGTTTCCACCACGGTGATGGTCTTTGTGATAACTGTGGGGGGGAAATATAGAAACAATCATGAGCAAATCACACCACATTTCTTCATTCCCATTAGAACTGATGTTGCATTTTAATAGTAAAATGTATGTAAAACATTGCTTACTTTGTTTTGAACTGGTGATGCAGATGAAAAGAAAGAAAAAAACAATTAGTCTAGAATATTTCTACTTTTCATCATATCATATATCAAAGCAGTGTTTCTCTATCTCTTCCGGTCTCACCTTTCATCCTCCCCATCCAGCAACCTCCTGTACTCCGCGATCTCCATCTCCAGCCGAGCCTTGAGGTCCAGCAGCAGGTCGTAGTCCTGCTTGTGGCTGCTGATGTTGGCGTGCAGCTGGGACAGCTGAGCCTCCAGGCCTGTGACCCTGTTCTGGAGGGCTGCTAGCTGGGAAACGTAACGCACCCGGGTCTCTTCCACGGAGCCCTCCAGAGACACTTTCTGTTGGGGGGGGGGGGGGCAGGGAAAAGTTCTTAAGTGAGGAGGCACTCAGTGATTTTAATTGACAGATCTTACTTTATGCTGGTTCTTATTCGCTGCAAGGCTTTTTGCTGTGTGTGTAACTAGCATTTTGATGTTGCGTGTACTTCTTAATTACCTTTATTCACTTAATAATAAAAAGGTATAAAGGTCGTTGCTGATCATGTTTGTGCACTAAATATGGAGCTCCACCTAGCTCTTGGTTGGCTTACAGCTTAGCATCTTAGCTCTTTAAAACTCAAATAAAAAAAAGTAGTATTTGTTGAGTGCCATTTAAAGGCAACGCATTGTGAAGCCATGCAAGCTATTGTCTTTATTCTAACTACCAAACGAGCTAAAAAGTCCCAAGAGCTTTTCTTTAAACATGTCCAGTGGTATTGTCTGTAGAGGCATCATAATAGTGGTGTCCATTGGATAATCATATTTATTGTTAATGTTGACATACCATGCTCAGATGGGCCTGCAGATCAATCTGAAGCCTCTGCAGGGTGCTCTTCAGGTCCTTCAACTCGGTGCGGGACGTCACAAGAACCTCTGTGTGTGTGATCACTTCCTGCTCCACCGATGTCACCTAGGCAGATTGAAGAAACAACATTCTCTGTCACCCAACAGCTCCTGACATATTATTACGACAATCGAAAGGTCGCCGCAGTGGCTGTACTCTGAGGAGTTGTAACACTTCACCTTGTTCTGGTACCACGCCTCGAGTTCAGTGCGATTCTTGCTGATCAAACTCTCGTAGTGCGATCTGATCTCAGACATGGCCTGGTTCAGGTCTTGGGAGGGAGAAGCATCCACGGCCACATTGACCTGTCCGCCCATGTGACTCCTCAGCTGGGTTAGCTCCTGTAGGGGTCAAAGGACAGTCAGCAGGTGTGTTAACTATGAATCATGAATGGGTTATTTGTTATGACAACACAAGCAAAGGATTGTTTGTGAGCTGTGTTTCCACGTCTGCTTTGGGAGCTTTAACCTGAGTGTAAGAGACAAGCTCCTGAGATGCATTGAGCTGATTGAGGGAGAGAAGAACACAAGATCGTGTGGAAAGGGAAGACCGGTAGCACTGGGAAGGGGAGGAGGCAGCAGACCCGTTTATAAAAGCAGGATCCTAACATGGAATTTCCTTCGGTGTTGTCACAGGCAATCACCTCTTCGTGGTTCCTTTGGAGCGTGACGATGTCCTCCCTCAGGTCCTCATACCGGCACTCCAAGTCCATTCTGATCAAGTTCATCTCATCCAGCACCTTCTTCAGCCCGACGATGTCCGCCTCCACCGCCATCCTCATGGCCTGCTCGTTCTCGTACCTGAGAAAGTCGGGAGGGGTATTATTGAGTTGTCAACATTAGAAGTTGTCAGTGAGCCTTCCGTTTACGATTTGATGTGCATGTGGCGGTTAACTTATGTGCCGTTGCAGAGAAGTACAGCGGAATTCACTCACTTCATTTTGAAGTCATCAGCGGCCAGTTTTCCATTGTCCATGTCCAGGATTGTCTTGGCATTACACTTAGAGGCAATGACAATCTAAGGTGAAAGAAAAACAGGGAAACATGTAAGAACAAGTATAATCATGCTCATTTCTTATACACAGCATAGTATGAGATCCACATCAATCATTTTTAGGAGAGTACCCATCAAAAGGTGGTCCTTAAAAAATTGGAACGTAAAGGTACGTATTTTTTTTTTAATTGAGCCTGAGAAAAATGTCTCCTAGTTCTCTAACTCAAATGTCCGCTGTCTCAACCCCACACACAATACATCCCACCCCGCCTCCCCCAGAAAGACGAGGAGGGGAAGACACACACGCGTCGGTCTACTTCTTCTTACCTTGTTCTTCAGATCTTCGATGGTGGCGAAGTAGCTGCTGTAGTCGGGGCTGATGACCTTGTGGTTCTGGTACCATTCTCTGATCTGCATCTCCAGGTGGTTGTTCTCCTTCTCCAGGGTGCGCACCGTCTCCAGGTAGGAGGCCAGGCGGTCGTTCAGGTTTTGCATGGTGGCCTTCTCGTTGGCCCCGACGTGGAGGTCCATGCCAGCGGTCACGTTGAACCCTCCGGAGGAGGAGGAGGAGGAGAGTCCGTAGCTCTGCTGGGACGAGGAGATGCGTGTGCCGCGGCCGCCTGCTCCTCCGTAGACACTCATGGTCCTCTGGCCGTAGGAAACGCTGCTGAAAGACATGCTGAGAGCTGGATCTGGATCTAGAACAGGGAGGATCACTGATCTGCGGTTGAAGGCATCACCTTGGTTTTCTTGGTTATATAGCAACAAAGTGGGAGGGCCTAGGAGGGGTACATGAAAAGGAAGACCACCCCCCACACACACACCTTCCCCCTACTCCTTTTTGCTATCTCCACATCAGCATGGGTGTGGGTGGGTTGTGGTTCCCCCACGTTTTTCAGGCCAAACCGGTGGTCCTCAATAAGGCGACATTCCTTGAATACCACTTTGTCTCTTTTTGTCATAACCTCCTTGTCATAACAGCAGATTGAGATGAAAAGACATGCTTTAAAATAATGCATTCTTACAGAAGAAAAATGGTTAATTATCTTGTAAAATATTCACTCCTAGCAGTGATAGAAATGGCACATAGTAGTGGTTATTAGCCTGGGGCAAAAGGTTGAGGCAGGGCAGAATCTAGCTAATATCCTTTTTGTGTCCAAGATTTATATTAGAAAAGAAAACAGATTTAACAGAAAGTTAGCAGGACAAACAGCAATTTATGCATATTTAAAAATAATTTTACTACTTCCTAAAATTTAATCTCATTTGTCAATAACTACATCTGCAATGACATGTCGAAATGTCAGCTTTGTGTTCATTTTGCTTGATAAATACGGATAATTGGGTGTCCCGTTTTGCTATGCCTGGGGCCTTTTTGTGGTGACACAACGCATTGTTAAATTTGAAAAATCTACAACTTTAAGTCAATGAATTAAAACAAATATCATCTTGCTTTAATCATTTTACAACCTGATATGTAACCGGAGTAAAATCTGCTTCTAATACTGTTCTTAAAAATGTACAGCTGTCATCAGATTGACAGAAAACCCGCCACTCATCCCAACACCCTTCTTATCAGCGTGACGCTGATTGATGAGGTCATTAGAGAAAGCGACAGGGTGATCATTTACTGTTGTGTGTAGGTGAGAATTAAACCAATAAAACTGCCTGGTACAAAGCTGGTCGACATCATTACAGATCGTAAAGATGTGATGAAAGCCAGGCATGGTGTTGAGTACAATTTCACCAGAGAAACAAGTTTAGTTCCTGAGTAACTCGTCAGGCTTGATTCATACAATCTAAACACCAACGACGTGGACTTGCCATTGTTTGCCACAGGGAGGATCTCGGCTCTGCTGGAAAAATCTACATTTTCTGTTGTGTTTATTGAGTCTCAGTGTTTCCCCCTGTTTGATGCAATCATAGAATAACATAATAGCGCTGGTGGAAGGTTTCAAATGCTTTTATTTTTTAAGTATAAATTAGGGGTGTCAAATGATTAAAAATTTTAATCAAATTAATCAGAATTTTCAGTGGATTAATCATGATTAATCACACCTGAATCCTAACCATTTTTTCTTTCTGAAATGCATACTAAAGATAAATAACAGGACACAGATACATAATTATCATTATTATTATCATAATTATTATTTTTTACATAAATATATGTTATTGATATTTGATTTTTTAATTCATTCCAGAAAATAATCAAATCAATGTTATTTGATAAGTTACAGACTGATTTCCCTGCATGGCTCTAGAAGGGTCTCGAGCCTCTGCAGTTTATCCCACTCTGCTGTGAGTTTGTGCTCCTGCGATGACCAGACATGACCAGACATGTCAACCCTCCCGATGTTTCAAAGCCCCCCCCGAAAATCTCCCGGACCGACCTTTCTCCCGATTTCCACCTGAACAACAATATTGCTGCACCACCCGTCACTGGGCGCGCCGTTTCAGACCGAACAATAATAAAGGTTACACCTTGAAGTCGAGCGCGGCGATTAGAACGACTGGCGCTGCAAAGAAATCCGCTACCACCCCCATTTTAGTGTGAAATATTCCCATACCTGGGAGAATTTAGATCGCATTGGTTTCTCTTCCTCCGCATGTTTCAGAACAGCGCTGCTCTTGCTCTGCTGGGCGGAGCTTTTCTTCTTCTCTGTTCTGCTGCGCGAGAACGGGGGGGGGGGGGGGGGGGGGGGGGGGGGGGGGCGGGTCTCTGGCGCAAACAACTTGCTGAACCTGACGGCCTGACATATGCCTGCAGGTGGCAGTAATGTGTTGTATAGGATGAAGTGCATTCTCTAGAAGAAGAGGTTCTTTCCGGACCTGAATAATTTGTCACACTGCGCATGCGTGAAATGCGTCAAAAAAATTGACGTAATTAACAACAAACAGCTAATTAACGCCGTTAACGCGCTATTTTTGACAGCCCTAGTATAAATACAAAAAATGACTTTAATTAAAGGTCCTAATATAAAAATGTTACTTAAATAAAAGTAGAAAAGTATCAGCCTCAAACTACACTAAAACTTAAAAAAGGAATTTGTGTATAATCTTAACCAGCGGAGTATTCTACTTCATCCATTGATTTTCATTTTTAAATATGCATAAATTGCTGTTTGTCCTGCTAACTTTCTGTTAAATCTGTTCTCTTTTCTAATTTAAATCTTGGACACAAAAAGGATATTAGCTAGATTCTGCCCTGCCTCAACCTTTTGCCCCAGGCTAATAACCACTACTATGTGCCATTTCTATCACTGCTAGGAGTGAATATTTAACAAGATAATTAACCATTCTTCTTCTGTAAGAATGCATTATTTTAAAGCATGTCTTTTCATCTCAATCTGCTGTTATGACAAGGAGGTTATGACAAAAAGAGACAAAGTGGTATTCAAGGAATGTCGCCTTATTGAGGACCACCGGTTTGGCCTGAAAAACGTGGGGGAACCACAACCCACCCACACCCATGCTGATGTGGAGATAGCAAAAAGGAGTAGGGGGAAGGTGTGTGTGTGGGGGGTGGTCTTCCTTTTCATGTACCCCTCCTAGGCCCTCCCACTTTGTTGCTATATAACCAAGAAAACCAAGGTGATGCCTTCAACCGCAGATCAGTGATCCTCCCTGTTCTAGATCCAGATCCAGCTCTCAGCATGTCTTTCAGCAGCGTTTCCTACGGCCAGAGGACCATGAGTGTCTACGGAGGAGCAGGCGGCCGCGGCACACGCATCTCCTCGTCCCAGCAGAGCTACGGACTCTCCTCCTCCTCCTCCGGAGGGTTCAACGTGACCGCTGGCATGGACCTCCACGTCGGGGCCAACGAGAAGGCCACCATGCAAAACCTGAACGACCGCCTGGCCTCCTACCTGGAGACGGTGCGCACCCTGGAGAAGGAGAACAACCACCTGGAGATGCAGATCAGAGAATGGTACCAGAACCACAAGGTCATCAGCCCCGACTACAGCAGCTACTTCGCCACCATCGAAGATCTGAAGAACAAGGTAAGAAGAAGTAGACCGACGCGTGTGTGTCTTCCCCTCCTCGTCTTTCTGGGGGGAGGCGGGTGGGATGTATTGTGTGTGGGGTTGAGACAGCGGACATTTGAGTTACGTTCCAATTTTTTAAGGACCACCTTTTGATGGGTACTCTCCTAAAAATGATTGATCTGGATCTCATACTATGCTGTGTATAAGAAATGAGCATGATTATACTTGTTCTTACATGTTTCCCTGTTTTTCTTTCACCTTAGATTGTCATTGCCTCTAAGTGTAATGCCAAGACAATCCTGGACATGGACAATGGAAAACTGGCCGCTGATGACTTCAAAATGAAGTGAGTGAATTCCGCTGTACTTCTCTGCAACGGCACATAAGTTAACCGCCACATGCACATCAAATCGTAAACGGAAGGCTCACTGACAACTTCTAATGTTGACAACTCAATAATACCCCTCCCGACTTTCTCAGGTACGAGAACGAGCAGGCCATGAGGATGGCGGTGGAGGCGGACATCGTCGGGCTGAAGAAGGTGCTGGATGAGATGAACTTGATCAGAATGGACTTGGAGTGCCGGTATGAGGACCTGAGGGAGGACATCGTCACGCTCCAAAGGAACCACGAAGAGGTGATTGCCTGTGACAACACCAAAGGAAATTCCATGTTAGGATCCTGCTTTTATAAACGGGTCTGCTGCCTCCTCCCTTTTCCCAGTGCTACCGGTCTTCCCTTTCCACACGATCTTGTGTTCTTCTCTCCCTCAATCAGCTCAATGCATGTCAGTAGCGTGTGTCTTACACTCGGGTCAAAGCTCCCAAAGCAGACGTGGAAACACAGCTCACAAACAATCCTTTGCTTGTGTTGTCATAACAAATAACCCTTTCATTATTCATAGTTAACACACCTGCTGACTGTCCTTTGACCCCTACAGGAGCTAACCCAGCTGAGGAGTCACATGGGCGGACAGGTCAATGTGGCCGTGGATGCTTCTCCCTCCCAAGACCTGAACCAGGCCATGTCTGAGATCAGATCGCACTACGAGAGTTTGATCAGCAAGAATCGCACTGAACTCGAGGCGTGGTACCAGAACAAGGTGAAGTGTTACAACTCCTCAGAGTACAGCCACTGCGGCGACCTTTCGATTGTCGTAATAATATGTCAGGAGCTGTTGGGTGACAGAGAATGTTGTTTCTTCAATCTGCCTAGGTGACATCGGTGGAGCAGGAAGTGATCACACACACAGAGGTTCTTGTGACGTCCCGCACCGAGTTGAAGGACCTGAAGAGCACCCTGCAGAGGCTTCAGATTGATCTGCAGGCCCATCTGAGCATGGTATGTCAACATTAACAATAAATATGATTATCCAATGGACACCACTATTATGATGCCTCTACAGACAATACCACTGGACATGTTTAAAGAAAAGCTCTTGGAACTTTATCAAAATGCTAGTTACACACACAGCAAAAAGCCTTGCAGCGAATAAGAACCAGCATAAAGTAAGATCTGTCAATTAAAATCACTGAGTGCCTCCTCACTTAAGAACTTTTCCCTGCCCCCCCCCCCAACAGAAAGTGTCTCTGGAGGGCTCCGTGGAAGAGACCCGGGTGCGTTACGTTTCCCAGCTAGCAGCCCTCCAGAACAGGGTCACAGGCCTGGAGGCTCAGCTGTCCCAGCTGCACGCCAACATCAGCAGCCACAAGCAGGACTACGACCTGCTGCTGGACCTCAAGGCTCGGCTGGAGATGGAGATCGCGGAGTACAGGAGGTTGCTGGATGGGGAGGATGAAAGGTGAGACCGGAAGAGATAGAGAAACACTGCTTTGATATATGATATGATGAAAAGTAGAAATATTCTAGACTAATTGTTTTTTTCTTTCTTTTCATCTGCATCACCAGTTCAAAGCAAAGTAAGCAATGTTTCACATACATGTCTTTTCTATTTTACTATTAAAATGCAACATGAGTTCTAATGGGAATGAAGAAATGTGGTGTGATTTGCTCATGATGGTTTCTATATTTCCCCCCCACAGTTATCACAAAGACCATCACCGTGGTGGAAACAGTTGTGGATGGAAGGGTGGTTGGAACCAGCAAGACTGTTGATGTGGATGTTGATGAGATTGAGTGATGAACTGCATGGATTATCATAAATCAAGATTAAATATTTAAATTTTAAAAAATTGTGCACTTCATTTGTAGAGGCTTAAACAAGATGGCCTGTTAAACTATGATGCATTTCATTACATTACACTACATGTCATTTAGCTGACGCTTTTATCCAAAACGACGTACGATAAGTGCATTTCCACATAGATACAAACTCAGAAGAACAAGTAACAAGAAAGCGAGCAGGACAGCAAAGAGTCGCCATCTCGCCGAGTGCTTTTCTCTCAGTGAGGGAGGAACAAGCCGCTTGATGCAGATCTGAGTGTGCGGGTTGAGATGTAGGGTTCCACCATGTCATGGATGTAGACTGGACCCGATCCATTCACAGCATGGTACGTCAGTACCAATGTTTTGAACTGGATGCGGGCAGCCACTCATTACAACGTGGTCTCTCAGTTTGTCTCCTTCAGTGACTCCCAGCTTACACCATTAGATAAACCAGTGTCCATTGGACAAATGTTGGAACAAGTTGCATAAATGTAGAGACACAAGACTGTTCTTGTGAAATTCTGCATGTTGGTGAAAGCGCCACCAGGAGGCAGCAAAGTTGGCTGAAAGGTCACACGCCATCAAGACAGTGCACATTGAGAAACGGCATACATCTCTAAAGGCAGCCCCAAGCTACATGGCACTGCATCACTTTATTTCGTTTACTCCATTGAAAGAGCCCCAAACTCCTTCCTGCAACTTCTGCGTGTTGCATTGACAAAGTACATTTAAAATGCATATACAAGCATTGCCTCCGTGCTAGTCTTGACCATAATCCAGTGGAGTGCAGGGCTGTCGGGCACCACCCACCTGAGGCTCAGCCTGTGGATCCGGCGGCCTGTTTGTGTGTGTGTCATACTTGTTCCCTGTCGCCCTGCTTCCTGGACCTTCAAGACAGACGGCACCAATCTCTCCGACCTCTTCTCACGCGCGACAGACCTCAGCACAAATGGAGTAATAGCTCACTTCTTATGGGCTCTGACAAGTGTGCTGCTCCGTCTCCCTCTCCAACACGTTCACCCGTCCTTACAGTTTACTTTTTAATTTGTTTGATGTGTGTGGATTGAGAGTTTTTGTACGGTGGACATCACAAGGTTAACTCTCTCACTCTCTTATACACACACACACACACACACAGACATATGATACAGCACTTTACAATACAAAAACAACATCTCACAGTGAAGAACTACCTCGGGGGGGAACGCATTGACTGTGTGGGATGTCTCATCCAAATGTGCCCACTCGTTCTTCACAGCCAGGCCCATAAGTCAGAGAGGAATATACACTAGCACCTTGTCTCTGTCCAGAAGTCAGGGGGGAAAAGGGCTCACAGTTGCCAAAAACCATCCCACAAACCCCACAGGGAACGGACTTACCATGGGACACAAAGGGCCTGGTTATATTTCACCGCAGGATGGCCTTTGTGCCTCTGAATCAGCCAACACTGAGGCTGTGTCTCATACCTCGTCCAACCTGTCTGTCTCCTAAGCTGACAAGTAGGTCTCTTTTAGGGAGGAGCCCTAGAAAAAGTCCAATGGGGGTTTGATGGATTTTGTGCGTATACACGAAGGCGCACGCACACACACACACACACAGGTTTACACATGGGCACTTTGTCCAAATGAGAGCTCACCCACAGCACATTTCTCACAGTACAATTGTATGGAGGCGGGATGAACTCAGAAAGAAAGAGCCAAAAGGGGAAGGGGGGGTGGTGTGGTTGGGGGAGGTCTCTTCAGCTCTTTTTGGAGGCAACAATGGTCTTTGTCCGAGTTCCTCAAGCATTTCTTATTAGGGTTACCAAAGGGAGGCGGAGGAGGAGATGGGGCACATGCAGTCGCAGGGCAGTTTTCTCCATAGTAACAATGACAAAACAAGCCAGTTCAACAGCAGGCAGGCAAAAGGGATGATTGCAGCTGCTCAATAGAAGCTTGTGCTGCAGAGTCCGGCTCACATAAGGAGAGGAGGAAGACGATCGGAAGAGGTGGACGTCTAGTGGAGTGCAGCATTTCTCACAGTTTAAGAGAACGAGCTGGGAGGCCCACAAACTTCCCCTCCCAGCATGGACCGAGACAGTCACAGCGAGGACACTTTGTCCACCATGGTTCTGGAGAACATTAAGAACAAATTGATTCATGCCTTCAGGGCGACCGGGGAGTCCCGAGGAAACCCTGAAGACTCTGGCGCCGCTGTCAGACCGGTCAGCATGAGCAGGAGTCACCAAGCCAATGAAGAGCTGCGGAGGGCGCAGATCGACGGAGCGATAACCTGGCTGAGGTCCGAACTGGTGAGTTTGACTGATATTGTGCGACAGGTGTCATGACCGGATTTTGTCTCCAATTGACCCATTGATGGGGTCACTTCTTGAATGTAGTTCCTGTACTTGTATGACAATAGTCCGAGGAAAGGGCCGGCATCTAAACTATGCTGATTCAGTCTACTTTTATCGGTGTCTTGCAGCTGGAGATGCGCTCACAGGACCTCCAGCTGGCTCAGACACTACTGGGGCTCAACTCGGAGATCCAAAGACTGCGGAGGGAGAGTTTCGGAGGTGTGGAAGCAGAGGGGGATGATCAGCAGTAACTGGCCCAGGCAGTGAGCCCGAGACTTTAGAGAGGTGGAGAAATGCCACGGAGCCCATGGCACGCACGGAAATGACTGTAACCCAACAGCACCGATCAAATGCATTCTCCCCTAAAAGAGTAGAAGCAAAAAGTTCCGTTCTGTGATGCTGGCGTTGTTAATTTGAGATGTTTTGCACTTATGGAGAGTTGTACTAAAGAAACCTTTTGGTAAGTGTTGCAGCAAATGAGGCATTATGAATGTAAAAAACAAAAAACATTGATGTTGACTTTTTTTTGTAATTTGACAAGAAAATAAAATTTGCACCGTGAGTGATTTCATATCTTTAATGTACCGTACATGCCGTACGACACACAGCACACAGTAACTGCTTGAAATACAGATAGATGTAAACTCCAAACCAACTATTTTATTCAATTCACAAATACTTAATTGCTCAATATACTTAATTACTTACTTAGCGATATTCATGATTACATGGCATAACGGCACTGTCAGCAACATCATTGCCAGATGTGGAGAATACAAATGCATTAAACTCCAGGTGTTCCCGCTGCTGACTTTAATCGAATGTGCATGCAGTCAGAGTTAAAACCTCAGCGAGCTTTCAGCACTTACACACACACATACAATCAGTACACAAATAAAAACGCAAATTGAACATTCAACATTCGTCGGCTCTGTGTCACCAGCAATTGTGAAATACAATAGTAACCAAGACATCAAAGATTGCCTTTTGGTCAATGTTTAACACAAGATTTCCAATAGCCTCTTTCACACAGATTATGTACTAATATGAATGAATTTTGGACATTTTGGAAAACTCAACCAAGAGATTTAAATAACAAGACTTCAGGTGTATAACAGCAATTCCAAAGAATTTTGTCAGAAATTGATGTTTTTCTCTACAACGCCATATTTTAGTTAAGAAAACCGAAGGAACAAGCCATTCGAACGACATATAGGGTTTTCCTTTCTTTTTAGTAAGCAGGGAGGAGAGGAGGGTTATGATGGGAAGCAGCTGATATGTGCATGCGGTCATGTGACCGGTGGCCAATCAGGGAGTGATAAAAAAGCCTCCCAATGCGGTTGTTTGGTTTCTCCTGATTCTCCAGGGGCCTGTTTCAATAAGGAGGTTCAACCAACTCTGAGTTAAAACTTGAACTCTGAGTTGACTTACCCTGAGATGGGAAACTCTGAGTTTTCGGTTACAGAACAGCTGAAATGAGTTAGTTCAATCAACTCTGAGTTGACCTACTCTGAGTTAAGCGCGTGCACCACAACTATAAAAAGCCATTATCAATGGAGCGCAGATATTACGAGTCACCATGGCAACAGCGCCAGACAAAAAGAGGTCTTCATATTTTTCACCAGCAGAACTGGATGTGCTTATGCAAGCATATGGAGAGTACGAACATATATTTTTAAAAAAAAGCAACACGGCTGCAGCGGCGAAGGACAGAGAGTTAGCTTGGGAGAAAATAGCTGCTCGAGTCAATGCGTAAGTTTACATTTGAATTACTGTTATACAGTGTTGTGTGTAATTAATTTCTATGTAATCTAAAAACTAATTTAATTCCGTAATTTAAAGTAAAATCTGATGTAATTGCATTTAATGCTGCATAAACTATAAAGCAATTCTGTATAAAACAATAGTGGATTTAACATCAAATTTAAAAGATATATTTTTTCAAGAATAGTTCATGCAATTGTATAATGTTTATTTGAAAGCATTAAAAGTGCAGTTTCTTGTCTCTCCTTGTATTGTTCAAGTGGTTGAAGTTGATATGGGATTTAGAAAGTAATTAGTAATAAGTAGACCAATACTTTCTAGAGATAGTCATTATTACATTAATCTAATTACACTGTTGAAGAAGCCAGTTGTAGTTAGTAATATAAGTGACTTGCCCAACTGTTATAATATCAGAAGTGAAACTGGAAGAACAGTGTGTTATTCAACCTAATTTTAATTTTCATGTAGGTGCAATCCTGCACATTAATACTGTGGATGGACCTCCTGTTGACATAGTCCGCTTCATTTTCGGAAGGTGCAATGATGGGAATATGTGTGCCATCAATGCATCCAACCACATTCGGAAATCCTAAAAGGAATTCTATTATTAGTTTACTTCCAGGGGTCGCAGCAATATGCTCTTAACTGAACGTCATTTATCAGGTTAGCCTCATTTAAACCGATTTATACATCACTGACCTGCAATCCTGTGAAACTCCTCTTTGATGGCTTTCACGGCTTTGTGCCCAGGAAACAGCACAAAAATTCGGAGAAAGCGCTTAAGAGCGAGGCACACTTTCCTTACAACTCTGCAAACAGTAGCCTTACTGATATGTTCTGCATCCCCAATGTTATACAGAAAACTACCATTTGCAAAGAAACGTAATGCAACGCAAAGCATCTGCTCGGATGTTAGAGCACGGCCGCGATGGCTGATGTTTCTGATGTAAGGATGGATGAGATTATGGATGTATCTTATTGACTGTAAAGAAAAACGGTACCGCTCAAATAAAAATGAATATGGATATGACAAAAAATCCACTCTGGGTCTCAAAATCCTCTCCCGACGTAAATGCAACTCCCTACGGATTAATGCAGCCTCTTCATCCACAGGATCGTCCATAAAAGGACATGCCATTTCATTCACTTGATTTGATGCGCTCTGCGTGACTGAAATGTGCGCAATGAATGAATACCGAAAGAATGAATGAGGTGATTAAATACCACTTCCTCTTTAAAAAAGGGGAGGAGACGAAATAAACTCTGGGTTTCCCGAAGAAAACCTGCTCCCGACCAGGTTAGGTTCACAGAGTAAGTTGCCATGGTAACTGACTCTGAGTATAAGTTACCTCTCTTTCTGAAACAGGCTTGACTTACTCTGCTTTCTCAGGTTTAACATACCTCCCATTCTGAAACAGAAAACTCAGAGTTTCCCTCATTTCAGGGTTAACATACTCAGAGTTTTCACTTAACCTCCTTTCTGAAACAGGCCCCAGGTATGAAGATGTTTGGCTGCGGTACTTTAGTACAGCTTAAGGTTGATTTCTGATTTTTGGGCCCACTGGTTGATGCCAGCCACAAGTTCATGTCCTTCACAGAGTGAACGGGGGCAGATTGACGGTAATGCCCATCAGCTGTTTTAGCCATATGTGGTAGCGATTAATGTTTTGACTAAATGTTACCCTTGTGTTGCTTATGCCACCGCAAGCCACGCGCTGCCTTTATAGAATGTTTTCCAATTTGTATTTTCTTTGTTTCAGTTAACCACTGACGTGAACCCGAGTTTTCACACAACATACTAATATAGTAAGGGTTCCTCCTAACCCTCAAAAGGAGGTGGCGTTGTCAGGTTTGAATATTTAACGTTCTCCAGGTGTTTTGTCTGTCGACTGTCTTACGGGGTGTGAGGACGTTGGATTTCTTCTGATAGTCAGAGTTGTCAGGGCACAGAGCTCCTTCGGCTGAACGCCCGGTCTGATATAACCTGCGGGTGGAGGGTCGGGGCGGCCTTATGGCGAGAAATGGAGAAGCCCAGCTCCCCCGAGCCGGAGTAGACGCTGCTGCTTCCTCTTTCGCTCTCAGAGTCCCAGTAGCTGCCTTCCTCTCCCTCCTCGTCTGTTTCTTGGCCTTGCTCCTCCTCAGACAGCTCCTGCTTCAGCTCTTGGATGCCGGAGTGAAGCTCCATCAGCTGCCGGATCAGAGCTTGGTCCTGCAGGCGCATCTCCACCTGCACATGCACGCAACATGTTTAGTTCAGATATATTGATCCTAACACTAATATCATTTGATAAAGAAAAGTAAACATCACAATTTCTGCCATTTCTCGATCAAGCTGAGCGGGTTAGTGTTGCTTTCTTTTATATGCAAATGAATCCTTCTGCCCTCCTATTTCTTCCCTTTTTTATCAAAGGGCTGCCAGCATTGTAAAATAAGATATTCAGAATTCCACCACCAACTTCAGAGTCCAAGTTTGCCCCGAGGAGTGAAGAATGTACCAAACAAAAACCTTCTGGGCCAATTTGCATTTCTTTTCTCTGTTAATTACAGCACCAGGTTGAGACTGAAAGATGCCGGTTTTACCGCCTTTGTCGAGGGAGGAGAGAAAAAACATGACCAGCTCTTTTCAAATAATGTGCTGGACAATATGTGTGTGTGTCTGCGTTTGCCTGCGCAGCTTTTTCTGTTCCAATACCCGAATTAAACATTTTTATGTGGATAACAAACCCCTGCCATATTTCTGGCCATAATATCTTTCTCCAAAGAGTAACATGGACCAAATACCCTTGGGATTTAATTAGAGGGATGGACATCTCAAACGAATTTGAATATTTCGAACAAGGATTGACAGTTACTTTATTGACCTTGAACTAAAACAGTTTGTATGGTTGTATCGTTTATGACTCAAAAGCTTGATCCTGGACGAATAAATAATTGCTTTACATAACTTCCATTAAAAACTGACAAATAACTGGGTATTTTTTTTCATGTAGCCAAACCTGCTCAGTCCTTCTATGAGTAACATTCAGGTGTCATTCATTGCTGTTTGCAGGCCGTGATTAAACGGAGGGGGGAGGCCTGGGTTTTTCCTGTGGTTTTGTCGGGCTCCTACTCCGACACGTTGTTTCTCCTCCCCTGTGAGCTGAGGCGACTTGGTTACCATGACGAGGCGTCCGGGTGAATGCACTAAATGCCAAGTGATATACCAGGCCGTGACAATGGGCCTTAGACAAACGCTCACAGAGGTGCAAACAGACACACACACACACACACACTTGGACACATGACCACACACACAGCCTCTTTAAAAAACAGGTTGACATAGTAATAACATGCCCGACATGCATCTTAAGAACAAAAGGGTGAAACCTTCCCACACAAAAGCACATCCATGGATGATCCAGAAGGTTGTTTTGTTGTCCTTAAGACTGGACCTTTGGCCAATACCACAATGTAAGAAATATTCTGCTCCAATTAAGAATCCTGCACATTATCAACAACGAGTACTATAGCGTTAAAGCGAGACCATTTAACTAGTGTTGCCTGTGAAACATTGCAGATAATTCTAAATGCTAAAACATTAGCACGGGTTGGCAAATAGAGATGAATGGACCCCCTAATGTTTGTTACACAGCAATGTTGCGCTAAAGTTAGCTGACATTAGCTGTAATTTGCCATCTTAAACATTTTAATATGTCATGTGAACCAGATCTACTTCCTTCTTATCTGCACACACTACACAAACCTAAATCGATATGAACTGTGTTCTCACAATTTACTAAAGATGTTGGTCCCCACATTTAGAACACTATTAATTGGTCGTACATTTCTTACTGTAACTGTTTTATGTGAATGGCCTTTGATCTAAAACAATGAATCATGCATGCGTCATATTTAACAAAGTCTAACAAAATGTATTCTATGTAGAAAGTACAGTAGCCGCTCAATGAATAGGGTGACATAAAAAGTGCAAAATGAAGTATCTAAGTATTAAGTAGCATAATAATAATGTATTTTATTTATAACGCACTCTTCATCAATAGATCTCAGAGTGCCACAGAGCCAGCAAAACAGTTAAAACTAGTTAAAACTTAACATAGAGTAAAAAAAGCTAGCTGAATAAGGTTTTTAGGCCATTTTTATAATTCAGAATGACTCTTCAGATACTGTTCAACGTTAATTTGAGTAAATTTAGAGCAAAAGCCCCGGTACATGGACCTCATGTGGAAAGAGTAAGACCTCATGGAGCCCCAGTCCTACCAGTTCCCTTCGCAGCCAGGCCAGTGCGTTCTCGATGTCCAGCTTCGTGCCTTCCTCTCCAGCTGTGCACCCGGACCTGCTCTGAGGGTCCCTGCGTGCACCCTGCCCCGCCGGGCTGCCATCATCGAAGGTGGAGGTCTTGCAGGAGAAGTCCCGCAGTCTGTTTAAGACCACTTCCATCATGTCAGGTGTATGTTCTCAGCTGTAGCGCAGATGCAGCCTCGTCTCTCTGCTCTCTCTTTCTCCTCCTGTTATGAGATCACGGTTTATGAGGGACTCTCACTCCCTTTCATTCTCAGCACTGTGGAGTTTGTGCATGTTGGCAGAGCAGGTCTGACGTCAGTGCATTGTCCAGATGCCTGACCTGGAGTTGTTTACCACTTTGTTGTGGGAGGAGGGGGTGCACGCATACACACACAGACCGTGTTCATTAGGATGTATGGGGGGGTAACATCTTTAACAATCCTTGTGATGGTTTGGGTCTGTTGCTTTTTGTGTACTTGAGGAGGATGCGGGGAGTACAGAGCATGTGATCTGTGGTCAGGAGCTTAAGAACAGTGTGAACAGCCATGTGTAACTAACCCCCTCTTGTGCTGTTTTACCCTCATTCTGCCGCCCCTGGCAACCCCATCTATTCTCACACACACACACACACACACACACACCGCATTGTAAACCAAACATAGGCCCACTTTGTGGACTCCACAGTATCAACCCAAATAGCCACATTGACACATAGAAAGCTATTTTTAAGAGTGGAAACTGACTCCTCTTCAGGAAAAACAACGTCACTACTCTCAAAAGGAGTAAAAAACAAGCTGCCTTTTAGTGCCATTGTGCGAATTGTCCCATGTTCTTAATGCGACTTGCAAAGACAATGAAGAGCCGGGTTTAAGTTGTATCAGCTGTGACGTCAACAGTTGCTTTGAATGAGTAGAATTGACAAATATGTTAAATACCTTTTCTTCACCTTCCTATCATTTTCTGTTTGTATCTTTGTCGCTATTAATATTTAATGCTAGTCTGTTTGTATTGTGATGAGAGTTTTGGCTAAAATTGAAATAATAGACAACAGCAACACCATTTGGTAAATTTGCAACCAATATTTCTTCACTGCTGTTGGTGGACGACGATTAGGCCGACAGACAAGACTTCATATTCAATACAAAATATATATAAAGTACCACACATGTTGCAAGTAGGGTCGTTAGGAATAAGTACTAAGGTTGTTTATTGAAGTACCAATAGAAATACGACAGCACTCACAATTTCACTTGTTAAAGTACCAGTAAGTATTGGCATCAAAATGAACTTAGATGAAGAACTCATTATACTGATTGACTTATTTGGTTATTGTATATCACTGATCACGGCTCATTGTCGCCACCATGTGTTGTATTTTTGAAGGCATTTACTAACAACTGGTGGTTTACTTTCAAGGATTTCAAGGAGCAGTGCTCTGGACACAAATTGTTTTGAAATCCATTTGAATTTGGACTCATTTTTAAAGTTATTTGGAAAGAAAACAAAGATTTTACCCTTGAGCAGGGCCGGCTCTAGCCCATTGGCTGCCCTAGGCGATACTAAGATTTGCGCCCCCCCACCCCACCTACGGCCACTTTGAACCAAATCCATTCCATGTTATCATGCTGATATGCATTAAAGGTACACTATGTTGTATGTATTATACTGTACATTTATATTTGAGGTGCGAGGGGAAGGAGGGAGGACTCCGACGCGGAGTAAATGGAAAATAAAAGGACTTTAATAGTCAAAAAACTCGAACTCAAAATCACTCCAACCAAAAAAGGGGGAGGAAGGAGGCAAAAACAAAACAGACAAAAACAGGGACCTGGACTTGAAACCAGGGACTTACTTGACACATGAACGGTCGACATGTAATGACGCCACACAAGACAAGAGACTCACAGGGCTTAAATACACAAGGTGCAGGTGATTGGACACAGGTGGAAACGATCAGGCACGGCAGACGATCACAGGGGAAGACAGGACAAGGCAGGATATGAAGTTACCCAGGAACACAAGAGACATGAAAAGAAGCAGACCCAAACCGTGACAGAACCCCCCCCCCCCTCAAGGACTGAATTCCAGACGGTCCTAAAGGGGGGCAGAACCATGGAAATCAGACAAGGGGCGGGAGGGTGGGGACCCGACAGCTATGGTCCGGGCGTGGGGTGCTCCGGGGGTCTGCCGGGTCGGCAGCCGGGCCTCAGGGTCTCGCCGACCCGGCCAGGGCGGGGCTACTAGCAGTAGACCACGGTCCTGACGGGCCTCCAGAACCCCTGGGAGCAGAGCAACCAGGGAAAACCACAGAGGACCAAGTAGAGTCTCTCTGGGGGTAAACAGGTCCACCTCGGCCATACCAACGGAGTTCCACCACAACGGGATGGAGTCTCCGGTCCCTGGGCCTCGGCTCCTATCTCGAGGGAGGAGACCACAAACCCCCCCAGTCCCGGCTCCTGACCCGGCCCCAAGACATCCGTCCCAGCCCGAGTGGGCCCCAAGATGTCCGTCTCCGCCCGATCCGGCCCCAAGACGCCATTCTCCCCCGCAGAGCTCGGCCCACCACCACCACAACGCCGCCGCACAGCCCGGCGCCCCCCGCCACGCCGCACAGCCCGGCGCCCCCCGCCACGCCGCCGCAGCTGCACAGCCCGGCGCCCCCCGCCACGACGCCACCGCACAGCCCGGCGCCCCCCGCCACGCCGCACAGCCCGGCGCCCCCCGCCACGCCGCCGCAGCTGCACAGCCCAGCGCCCCCCGCCATGACGCCGACGCCACAGAGCCCGGCGCCCCCCGCCACGACGCCGACGCACAGCCCGGCGCCCCCCGCCATGACGCCGACGCCACGGAGCCCGGCGCCCCCCGCCACGACGCCGCCGCACAGCCCGGCGCCCCCCGCCACGCCGCACAGCCCGGCGCCCCCCGCCACGCCACCGCAGCTGCACAGCCCGGCGCCCCCCGCCATGACGCCGACGCCACAGAGCCCGGCGCCCCCCGCCACGACGCCGACGCACAGCCCGGCGCCCCCCGCCATGACGCCGCCACTGCACAGCCCGGCGCCCCCCGCCACGACGCCCGGCCGCCACCCCGGCAGACCCAGTGCAGCGGCGGCGTGGCGGGGGGCGCCGGGCTGTGCGGCGGCGTTGTGGCGGTGGTGGGCCGAGCTCTGCGGGGGAGAATGGCGTCTGGGGGCCAGCCGGTGTAATAAAATACATTACATACTGTGAGCAAGTGTTCGTTGGTCATTCCGATCCCCTACGAACCCAGTTGTTACAGGGGGTTACAGGGGGGAAAAGGGGGGCAGGAAGGGAAGGGGGACTTCTGTAAAGGGGGAATTGGATACCATGGCCGGGGGGGCAGGGGGGGGGGGGCATGGTAAGAAAGGGTTAGGAGAGGAGTGGATAGAAGGAAACCTGGGGGGGAGGAGTTATTTGAGGTGGGCTGGTTTAATTAGGATAGGTGAGGAGGTGGATTTGGAAGGGATTTGGGTGGGGGGGTAGATAGGATGGCTGAGAGGGCAGATAGAAGGGATTTGGGTGGGGGGTAGATAGGATGGCTGAGAGGGCAGATAGAAGGGATTTGGGTGGGGGGGTAGATAGGATGGATGAAAGGGCAGATAGAAGGGATTTGGGTGGGGGGTAGATAGGATGGATGAAAGGGCAGATATAAGGGATTTGTTTGTGTTCTCTTTTGCATTATATATGTTCTGCCCATTGCTCTCTGGATGTGTTTGGTTTGGTGTGAACTTACCATTAGATAAGTCTTAAGCTTTATCTTAAATGAGCTGACTGTATCTGCATGTATGGCTACGTATTTTTCACCTGATTAGAAAGGAGGAGGTGAGACGTAATGGAAACCAAAGATTTGCTGTGGCAGCCAGGTGTTTGACTTGCCGTAATTAAAGTCTGAACTGTAGGCCATTGAAGTGCTACTCATTTGTTCTTGAAGCAGCATAAGTGCAATGCCAAAGCCAACCTGAACTCCTACATTCAGCACACCTTTAGCAAAGCCAGACCACCAACTTCTGCCCCTTACTGGTGTCTCCTCTGATTGATCCTCAGGGGATTTCTCAGTCGCATCCTCAGGTCTCTCTTCTGTTTGAAACTCAGGTGTCCCCTCTGTTGGAAACTCATGGGTCCCCTCTTTTGGATCCTCAGGTATCTCCTCTGTTGGAAACTCAGGTGACTCCACCTTCTCATCCTCAGGTGTCCCCTCTTTTGGATCCTCAGGTGTCTCCTCTGTTGGAAACTCAGGTGTCTCCACCTTCTCTTCCTCAGGTGTCTCTTCTGTTTGAAACTCAAGTGTCCCCTCTGTTGGATCCTCAGGTGTCTCCTCTGTTGGAAACTCAGGTGTGTCCACCTTCTCATCCTCAGGTGTCTGTTCTGTCTGATCCTCAGATGTCTCCTGCGTTTGATCCTCAGGAGTAGTCACTGGGAGGCTCTCGATGCTGTGAGTGCCTTTGATGTGGTCCATCTCACGGATCATGCGCTGTTTGTTTATAGTTTGGCATTCCTTAATTAACTCTTCAACGCTTTCCTGCTCATTATAAATCTTTGCCTGGTTTAACTTTTTCTTTTGTTTCTTTTGAGTGTAACAGGCTTCGGGTTGAGATACCTTATTTTCGTTTTTGGCAACAAACATCTGTTTTATTTTCCTCCATATGTAGTATTTTTCAAATTTACTCTTAAGCTGTTGAGTGCCTTTGACGTGGTCCATCTCACTAATCAAGCGCTGGTTATTTATAGTTTGGCATTCCTCAATTAACTCTTCAATGCTTTCCTGCTCATTATAAATCTTTGCATGGTTGAACTTTTTCTTTTGTTTCTTTTTGTGACAGGCTTCGGTTTGAGATACCTTATTTTCGTTTTGGACAACAAACATCTCAGGTACCTGCGGAAGAAGCTCCGATCCAATCACTTGTGATTTTGCCATGTCTCTTCTAAGTCTTCAAACACGTCCACTCTGTTGGTTCACCAAAAATGAATGCAGTTAAGTTCAGGTTGATTAGTGACGTATTGGCTTTGATCTTGACGGAGGTTGGTCACATGTTTTGTGTGACGTCCTAACATTCGATGCGTCACTTGTTCCAGACGTGTGGACCGAACGCGTCACGGGTTAAGTCACGTGACGTTAGTGTCTAACGCGCTAGCAAACGTTCACTTTAACGGCAGCTCGCGTATCTGCATCCGACCCTCGGAAGGTAACATTAACTATGAAAGCCTTCACTTTCAATCTTGAGAAGAGTGTAGACCCATATCTTACTGAGATTGTGAGGATTTATCGATCATTTAGACTTCAAAATATGTCTTTATATAGTCCGAAGTGAGCTCAGGTATGACAGTGAACCATCGGTCCATTTGTGAAACATCCGTTGCCGTAATTTTTCCCCCTTTGTTGCTTTATTGTTTCTGTCCATTCACTCCACACTAGCAGCAGCTGCAGCGTTTAAATATTCAGTTTTTTATGTAATTTTTAATTTAATAAACAATTTTGGCGATGGGTGCCCTTCTTTTGGTTTTAGCACCTGCCGTTCAAAATGTCTCTGCACGTGCCTGTATCTACATGTATGTATGTATGTATGAAATATATATATATACACTAATTGCATGTCAGGGTGAACAAATAAGATGTATACGGTTTAAATAACTTGAATGTTTTGCATTAAATCCTACTGGGATGTTTGATGCACAATAACCGTTGTGGTTAAAACATTTAGACATTAAACATTTAGCTGATTTAGAGTGCCGATGTTCTTAAGTCTTATATTTCCCATGACCAATAATTTAGCATCAGGCTCCTCCCAAACCAGAAGTAAAACCCATAAAATCTTTGTTATTTATCCCTGGGCTTTGTCTGGAAGGCACAGCCTTCCTGGTGGTTCAGCTACTTCACTTTCTCCACGGTTGTCAAACCTCAACGTCAATGGGCCACAGACCACCTGACAGACTTTACCCAGGGCACAAAATACACGCGATATGAACCGTGTGTTGTATAAACGACGCTGTCGCGGTGTGTTGCTCATCGAATATTACCAGTCTTCATTTGTTCAAAGGTAATGTTAAACTCTTACTTTGAACCGACAACAATGCCTGATTCAGGTCTTCTTTTAGAAGTACTCTGCCCGCTCTTAAGCCGAGCTGCTGTTAGGTAAGCGTGACATTGTTGCGTGTAAGTGACGTGGTGAATTGGAACTTGAGTCATTTCATCAGGTTATAGCAGTGAAATGCTTTATTAAGCATCGTATTTGTTTCGCGCAAAATGATTAGGTATATCTCATTGTGGCCGGAGTTTAACTCACGTGACCAACGGACCGGTTTTTCTTGTAGCAGTTGTGATTTTGTGTCAGTGCGCATCAATCCTCTGTAACCTGTTTGAGTTCAATAAAGTTAGCAAGATATTCACTGATTCAGACTTCACGGTTCAATAGCTCGTCAGCGAAACCACGTTAAACCACGAACGACACCTCTCTGTAACCGTAGTGTTGTCGACAACCAACTACACCGCAGTAACCCTCATTTTACCCAAACACACCGCTCAGCGAGCGAGACGAATCATTTTGTTCTTAATATGTGGTCGCTTCCGATAGTCCGCAGGGACCGTCTGCCAAGTACAATGCGTAAGAAAATAAGACACTCCACTGTTATGATCAATACTCAAAAGCCATTGTCATACAAAGTAAAAGGTGTAGTACAATGAGCACAAGCCCATGGACGTATGTCATGAATGGTGAAGTAATTGTATTCTTCTGTAATATGGTCTCACGGCCGGTGTTACACCGAAATCTGTGACCCATCAGAAACTGACCGCAGAGGGCGCTGTTTCATATCGTCTGCTCGTGCGTGCTAGACCCCGGAGGGCGAAGAAGAGCGCCTACGCAAACGGCGTAAACGTTAATACATTACGTCCACGGAGGAAAGCATCATATTGTAGTGTTAAGAAAAAGAACAAAATATTTAATGGACCAGCACATTGGCTACGTTGTCAGAATGTGTGACCCCACTGTAACTGCTTAATAATAGAGTTAAACTTCAAAATATTGTTTGGGGTTGTTATTTCATCTCTTCACATCACTCTGGAAACACATTTTCTTATTAGGAGTCTTCACAGAGCCAGTACCTCAGAGGTCACCATATCTGACAAGTAGCAGCCGTCAGAATGTGTGACCCCACTATAACTGCTGAATTAATTAGTCAAACTTCAGTAGGTTAAAATCGAAATATGAAAGGACAATAGTGTCCAGTGTAAGCAGTTACAGTGGGGTCACACATTCTGACAACGTAGCCAATGTGCTGGTCCATTAAATATTTTATTCTATCTTTTCTTAACACTACAATATGATTCTTTCCTTTGTGGACGTAATGTATTAACGTTTACGCCGTTTACGTAGGCGCTCTTCTTCGCCCTCCGGGGTCTAGCACGCACGAGCAGACGATGTGAAACAGCGCCCTCTGCGGTCAGTTTCTGATGGGTCACAGATTTCGGTGTAACACCGGCGCACTTGTTAAGATCAATGTGATTTGTAAATCTCCTGCACTGGTCCGTTTTAGTCAAATTATAGGTTATTCGGGTTGTAGCTGGTGTCAACAAAGCTACGGTTACAGAAAGGTGTGGTTTGTGTTTTAACGTAGTTTTTCTGACAAGCTATTGAACCGTGAAGTCTGAATCTGTAAATATCTAACCTTACCGTACTAGTGTTTGCACATTATAGGGCACAGTTTACTCTGTGTGAGCTTTAACCTCATTCGTATATGCTCTGATTCTTCTGTAAACGGGCCAAAAGCCAAAACGACCTTTTGAACCATGGCAGCAGGTGAAAAGCTTCTTCCCCATCATGCATTTCACCTGCAGCTGGTTCATATGTGTTTACGCGCAGGAACACGTGACCGTGACACATCACGTTGCCTCGCTATTGACTCTAGCCACACCTGTTAATTGCTGAGCTCTCCATTGCCTGACACCTGTTTGCTCTCCTCCTGTAGCTGTGGGTCAGCCAAACACGAGCAGCATGCTGGCACCGCAGGCAGATCAGGTCATGGCCCTTGGCGACTGGGAGGAACGCTGGCAGGAGGACCGGATAGGTTTCCACCAGCCTCACGTGCACACGTAAAGAAGTTTAAAAGTGACCGTACCTATTATTAAAAACACATCAGCAACAATGGTGGTGTTTGGTTGTAAACAGCCGCTGTGTTTTGCTTTGACAGGATGCTGGAGAAGAACATCGATAAAGTTATTTCGGGGCGGACGGGAGTTCGCGTCTTCTTTCCTCTCTGTGGGAAAGCTGTAGATATGAAGTGGTATGGAAACACGAACTGGATCCAATAAGGAAAATCCAATTTGGTGTTCACATTGTCAGTGGTCATTCCTGCTACTCATAATTCCTTCTTTGTGAATCCCAGGCTAGCAGACATGGGCCACTCGGTGGTTGGAGTGGAGATTTCTGAAAAGGCAATAAAACAGTTCTTTGCAGAGAACAACTTGACCTACCGCGAGGAGCCTGTTCCTGCCATACCTGGGGCAAAGGTTTACAAGGTACGAGCTCACACAGCTCTGCAACGGTAGAATACTAGTGCTTTGTCTGCTCAACCTAATCCGGCACAACACGTCTTATTTTCTTCATTATTGTGTCAAACTGACTGTTGTGTTATGGCAAATAAGTTTGTAAAGCAAACCGTCTGCACGGTATAACCACTCATTAGCAAAGGAGCACTGACAAAAATGAAACTAGATAAACCCAATCATTTCAATAATTCAAACAACATGGGATGCTATGACAAAGTGTATAATGGTTGGCATCTTGTGGCAAAGGTCAAATTAGTGTGGGATGGTCGTCAAGAACAGTAGCTGAAAGACATGTTGTATTCAGGACCCAAATGTTAATCCACATTGTTTTTGTTCCACAGAGCTCAGAAAGAAATATCTCCCTGTATCAATGTGACCTCTTCAAATTCTCCAGGTTGGTAAAAAATGTGTCTTTATGTCCTTTTTGAAGGATGTTGAATAGGCCCTTTTCCCAGCATGTTATAGCAGGGAAAACCCAGGTGAGATGATATTCATGATCCCATTGTATTTAGTGAGCCAACTTTCACAATCCAAGGACCCTCACCCACCTAAATGGGGCCAAAATAGATGTAATCCTTTGCTCCTATGTTTACCCTGCAATGACCATGTGGGGGGAAAAAATATTACTTTACACAAGCTCTTTCCACAGTTCCATTGACGGTCAGTTTGGGGCAATTTGGGACAGAGGATCTCTAGTGGCCATCAACCCAAAAGAACGAGAAACGTAAGACGACTATGAGTAACCCTCTATGACATGTGATGTGGTTGATTTGGCAGCATGTTTCTATTCATGTTAAAACCTCTGAAATAAACCTCAGGCACAGTTTGACATTTTATAATAAAGATTCATATTCTCCATCCTCTCTCACAACACCACAGGTATGCTGCACTCATCATTTCTCTTATGGCTAAAGATTGCAGATACCTTCTGGACACTTTTCTGTACAACGCTGAGTTGTATACAGGTGACTTTCTCTGATTTAAAACAAAGAAAACATGTTTTGTTGAAAATGAAGACATTTGTGATGGTATTTGCCTTTCAGGGCCGCCCTTTTTTGTGCCTGACGAGCAATTGGCCAGCCTGTTCGGTGAGTGTTGCTAAGAAGATTCATGGCTGAGTGTGTTTGTGTGCCACCACGATACTGGAGCTGTGGTCAAATGGTCCAAAGATGACCGTAACTTCTATCCCTGACCACTTTTCCTTGACCTCTGGGGAAAAACATCAGGGAAAGATGGGAAGGAGAATTCATGCGTATCAGTCTACACTAAATTAAGCTACAAAGCTATGGCGCAACGAAAGGCTGATGTTCGCAAAGAGGGGATACAAAAAAAGCTCTTCTTCTGTTATGTTATGTAGACAGGCAGGTTAAACGATTGACTTTAAAATGGTTGGAGTTACAATAGAATTTAAACCTCAGGAGTGTCACACAGTACAAAGCTACTGTTCCAAGTCATGGCAACGGTTTTTAGTGGGATCTGCGTTTGAGGATTGTGATCGTTTGTTCTCGGGAACGGAAGAATGGTGCTTTATTTTAACTGTTGCCGCTGCAAGGAATTGTGGGGAAGAATGATGTTTTTTTACTTTTTGCAAAAGAAGGTCCATTGTTTCCTATGCTAAAACAGCTAATACAGAATGCATTGAAGCACCTTTCTGTCACATTTAGAGAACCTACTTGGTCATTTCACTCAGTTTTTTTTAAGCAGAAAGGAAAATGTATACATATATGAATCAACCAAGGTAACGGGACTAGTAAGTTGCACGTTACAGTACGGAGGCTGAAATGAAGTTGTGTTTTGTTTCCTCAGGGAAGAGCTGTGATTTGGAACTGCTGCAGTCGGCTGATGCCCTGACAGAAAAACATCGAGGCTGGGGACTGGACTCCCTGACTGAAAATGTACACCTCATCACTCCCAAGAGCATTTAAAAACTTTTAAGTTTGGAGAGTTTCGAAAAGCAGATCATGGCCGTTTAATTGCAAATACTGGTCCTGTAAAAGAGAAAAAATACTTTTGGTAGAAGGTGCATGGAAATAAAATGACCTCATCTTTTCATCAGATTGCTAAGAGCTGTTAATACGTTTTGGATGCTGCGCACATCGACTTCTTATTCCCATAAATATTTGATATAAACTACAACTGCTGCCTGTGAGGCTGTGACTGCTGGAAGGTCCAAACCATCGGAGGACAGCAGAAGGGAAACGTCTACTGTACGCACACACAAACATGTCGGATGTTACTGTAAAGGTTGTGAATGAAGAATAGCGTGACAGTGCATAAGCGAAGGATATATTGTGGTGTTTGCGCGCGCCCCCCCCCCTCTCTCAATGTCATGTGATCTGCAGCGGCTTCCCCGTTGCCTGTTGCCTAGATACAAGACCAAACATTAGCAACCTTTAAGGAGCATCAGCTAACCTGTGAGCAAGTTTTTTTTAAATGGCCGAAAACCACGAGGAGCCCACAAACGTAAGTTTGCAAGAACGGAGTTAAAAAGTTAAAAAGCTAAAGACGTCCGACCGAAACCCCCCAAATGTCCTTGACCAGTTTACCGCGTAGCTGTTAACTTAACGTTAGCTGGCGAAATGCTAACCGACCACCGGTGTTTGAGTAGCAATTCCATTTGAAAATGGCCCAGGTCCACATTGAAAGCTGAAGTGGCTCATGTTCCGTGAGATGTGTGACCTGAACACGGAGGTGGGCGACCCGCCCCCCGCCCGCTGGCTTTGGAGAGACGACACTCGAACGCTGGAGTTCGTCAGGTGAGCGCAGCCGGGTCAAATCACCTGTTAGCGTTAGCATTAGCATCCGCGGCACCTGTTAGCATCCATGAAACCTCGCCAAGTGGGGAGACACCACTGTGAAACCTCCACCAGTGGATTCCTTACATTAAGGGCAGTTTTCTTCACTTATACACGGTCTGAAAGACGTGTGTTTAATCTGCAGGTGAGATCAGACACCTGTACGTGTCCAGCATAGGAATGTGAACATCTGTAATGCCCGATTGAGAACTAACTTTAAATTTAGCTAACAAATGTAATTCAAAGTCCTTTATCACTCCTTAAATCAGATATAAAATAAATAAGATACATTTATATCATAAAATGATATATAATGTACAAGATACAACGTGATAAAATTAGTCATCCTATTCTGCCACGTTGACATTGTTCTTGATTTAATTTCCATGCTTTTGTAAATAATTAAATCAAGAATCCAGTGTTTTTTGTAAATGTTAGTCAAATAATCTTAATGTGTATTTTGAATCTTTCCACTAACCTAAGTGATATGATAATATGGGGATATCTCGCCTTAAACTATAAAACCGCTAAAACATCTTCCCTCTAGTTCTAATTCAACAAGGGAGGGAGTTTTGGTAAAACAAAGCCAAACCAATGTTGATATCAAAGCTCTTCAGCTGCGGTCCGAATGGTAGGAAAACCTTTTCCAACTCTATAAATATCTCGTTATTCTTACACACAACGTTGTGCGCCTGACAGTCACTGAAGCTCCTTCCATGCAGCGCATGCTTGCTCCCCAGGTTGGCTGAGATCTACACGGTGAACCACAGAGGGCGCCAAAACACTAGAAAGGGCCTGAGCCCCGCTCATCTTCATGCATACAGGTCCTCAGTGATGAGGAGACAAGGGGACCGCATCACCGCCGACGATGTTAAACGCAAGTGTCAAACTGTTGTTGAACTCGTAAGAATAACACTTAGCTACTGTACTCGGTCTCCTGTTGCGTTGGTACCCTCCAGAAAAGATTGTGCTTTTCGGAAAAGCTAATGATGTCCATTAAATTATAGTGATTTCTTTTCCAAAATAAAGATCTAGTGATTATGATCAATCAATTCACACGCAGCCTTTTGCTAAAGAATCACATTTCTATATGACACATGGCACAGCAGGTTGCCACTGGTGACCATTGGGAAACAGTAAATATTCTCCTAAAATAAATATATTAGAAAATATATTTGTTGCATTAAGAGAGGTTAAGAAACTGGAATCAGACAAGCAGCGTTGGTGTGGTTTCTTGCGTGTACACAGTCCGTAAGACGTGGGGAACGTGTTATTTGACTGTGGGGTGAAAAGTTCAACAAACCCGTCGACACCACAAACAAGTGTGCAAACCAATTTAACTGACAAAGAACCAGATGAGCATGGACAAAAAGGCAATTTGTTAAGACTTGAGGAAGAGCTGGATGGAAAATGATACCGCACCGCGTGTTCCACAGCTACATGAGATTTATACACCTCACATTTTAATTATTAAACCGACGTCCTGCATGAAATCTTAGTTACTGAAAATATAAGATGGTGATAATTGCAACCATATCTTCAGTTTGGCTAGCCAAAAACTACTGCCCGGTTTCTAGGCTGTTTACCACTCTGACCCAGTATGTGCTAGATGACCTTTGACCCCGTCCTGACAAAGCTCTCTGTGTTATAGAGGTGGCTGTCAGTTTGCTGCAGGAGAATCACACGCTGCCCATTCCAGTCCGCTTCTTGGCTGTATTGAAGTAGGGATCACAAAAACACGATTTTATACAAGCAAGCAGTCCATTGCTGTACATGGTATAATAGGATATACAAGCATTTCATCTGATACTAAAGGCTTGTGTGTGTCCAGGAGTAAAGGGCTTGACGAGGTCTTGACTGCCCTCCTCCTTTACCTGCGTTGTTTTTTTGAACACAAGTCCCTTGAGAACGCACCTGATTCCTTCACGCCGTGAGTATACAGAGAATGGTCTATTGTCGTATGTATTGCCATTATAACGTAGTGGTATTATTGTTGTCACAGTTACTATATATGTTTTCTACCCCTTTCTTTGTCCACCCAATGCCTGTGTTCTTTTTCTTTATTTTTTCTTTTCCTCTCCTGTCTTGTATTTCTACACCACTAACTGAACTAGTATCGTAGACATCATCCCAGATCAGAAGATGATTGCACAGGCGTTGGCCAAAAAGGAAATAGCACAAAAGAAGCTGGCTGTTTGCTACTTCAGCCTCATCATGGACCTAGAGATAGAACAGCATCAACACACATACCACAAGTGAGTATTTGTTTAGTTTAGCCCAGAGAAGGTACTATTCCTTCTGTGCTATTTTTCCTGTATAGTTACCAGGATGGAGATTGCATTTATACTGGAAATCAGAACTATTATGAGGATTTATATGAATGGGATTAGGCTTATTTTTCTCAGTCTTTATGAACAATACGCTTTGTAGTGTGGTCATTGAGGATCTTCTGAGTGCACAAACACACTATGAACTACAAACTATACTAAGCGCAGTGAGCTAACCAGTGGGAATCGCTCCCTTGCACAACAAGGCCACACTATGCCAACAAAGCAAACAGAAGCTGGAATTACAAACATAGTTACTTCATAAATGACTCCACTATATTGTTACATAACAAAAGGTTGTTTGCTGCATATGACGAACACTGCACCTTTTGAAATAAACAGCAAACACGCTCTAAACCTGCATTATTTAATTAGTTTAGAGGTTTATTATTGGATGTTTTTATGACATGTAATTCTTTTCAGGATTTCTTCATATGTTCATTATTAGCATTATTAGGCATGTTCTGTACACTCCTGTTATGCCTCAGTTGTATTTTTAAGCATTCACAATTGTCAAAATCCTTTGCTGTAAAGCACCAACATACTAAACTCTGATGGGTTTTTCTAGGGGCCGGCTGTCGTCAAACAGCACCGAATGGCTTCTGCATGCGGTAGGTGCAATAAGAATCCTACAACGTGCAACAAGGGCACTAATCTCTTCAAATGCAACAGGGATGCTTCAACTAGTCCCCTGACCAATCCCCTCATATTTAAATAGTTTGACAACTCGTAGCGCGCCTAAAATAAATTACTTAGCAAAATCAGTGTCGCTTCATTCGCACAGAAAGAAACCCTGAAAATCCCTTCAGCTGCCATCTGTGAATGTAGAGTGCAGCGAGCAGAACAGAACCACATTGAGCGCTGGTTACGCCTGGTGGACGTAATGAAATACTTAGCGGGAGGAGATGTTGACTCAACACAGGTGCTTTGCTTTGACAGGCTCTCTGCAGTATTTAGCCAGGTGTGTGGAGAGGGAGATAAATATCATGCTCACCGCAGCAAGTTATTGCCTGCTCTGTGTGACTTTATTTGGAGGACTGAAAAAGCTGTTGTGATCTTTTCAAACCCTGAAGAATAAGTGTCTGCGAGAAAGAAAGCACGTTGAATGTTCATTCAACAAGAAGGATCAATGTCTAACAAATGAAAAACGTGATTGAAGTACAATGAACCCCAGGTGACGCTTTTTGTCCCCTCACCCTGTGTTTCTAGTGCTTATACAGCTTCATCTGTTATGTGGCCTGGGTGACGTTTGGCAGGAGAGACCTGAAGGACATACAAGAGGAGGTTGGGCGTCTTTTGTACTCTGACACCATCAACATAGCGGCGAGGACGGGGAGTGATGGGGACTCGACAACGACCTTCGCTGCTGTCGATGGTGCAGTGACAGCCGGTGTAGCTGAGCCCAAGGAAGCGGGATGTAAACACACATTAAACCACAGGTTTGTCCAAGAGAAGCTGTGTTGAGAGAGATAGCATGCAGTGGGTTTTGGAGCTTTTTTGTCCTGCTGATAACAGCATCCTGCTGCTTCCAAAAACATTTGTGATTAGAGTAAAGAACCTGTCCTGAAAAACAAAATAAACTGAACAAAGCTGTGAAGCTTGGAGCGCTGGGAGTCACTGTGGAGTCAGGTAATAATCTCTCTGCCAGCAGCAACTCTCATATCTCGCATATAAAAAGTAAACGGAGCACGCCCCTCTTCACTCCTATAGTTCTGAGTCGAGGTGTAAGGTCCAATACTTTCCCAGCTCACAAAAAGCGTGTTTCATTGTTTTCCCAAATGTGTTCTTATCTCTCCTTGCCAAGAAAATCCATCCAGCTGAGTTGTTATTTTAAAAAGATGCTGATCACACAGTGTGATTGACAGGTGGTCCCTGGTCTGGTCCCAATAACAGGCCACTCTTAGATGTGCACATTATCACATAAGTCCATGCCACAGATGTCTTGAAGGGGCTAGCCATTGGAATGCTCACTGCAGAGATGTCCACCAGAGCTGCTGTTGGGCCTTTTCAATTCAGCAGTTCTTTTGACATGTCGTTACAGGTTAAACATAGGTTTAATTGATCACATCAATTATAGCGCTGTTCCATTGAGGCGGGCAGTCACTTGGTATTGTGCATAGTGGCTCACTAGAATGCCTGTGACACACTGGGACCATTTATTCAGTTGATCCATAGCACCCGTGCTTACCTGGCTATGACATGTAAAAATGGCTGCTGTGAAAAGGGCCTGTTGAAGGGTATTCACCGCCATAATTGGTCTCTAATGTCTTTACTGAGATTTTGGCAGTACATCCTACAGCCCCCATAAATGCACCAGCCAAGGATCTCCACGTCCATCTACTTCACCACGCAAGATCTACCGAGAAGAGCCGCCTGGACAGATGATGCAACACTTGGTTTGCACAACCAGATCATTTGCACCCTGACTGTCTGAAACCATTTAGTGAAACTTGGCCTGCCTTAGGTGTCCTCAAAAGGGTTTTTGACCTTTGACCTTTTTGGCCAGCTCAAGATACACCTGAGCTGCACTTGTGCTGTTTAATTTAAAGCTCACTAACAGAGCTTCGTAAACAACAAGCAGAGAACTTCAACTTTTTAATTCAACTCTAGGAACTTGCCAGGGAAACCAAAAGGCTCCATTTATATTTGTCTTCAGTGTTGATGAGAGTCATCGCTGGCAGTGGGCAACACTGCAGAGAATTATTACCGACTCAGCAGTTACCCTCAGCTCCCCAGAGGGTCCAACTTGTTGCTGGTTGTTGGGTTCTTCACTCTTAGTAATCAACAGATCCAAAGTTATCATAGAAATATTGATTGCATTGATTGCATCATCTATTGCCTAACCATCACCAACCGCTCTGACCCTAGTTAACCATTTGTCCATAACTCAATACGTCCGGCAGTAAAGTTGTTTGATGGATGTCATATTATCCGACATGTGATTGGCAGCCGTCAGAGGCCCAGTGCTCGTTTCATGCGGTCAGGTTGAGACCAAACAATCAGAAGTCGGGCAGGAAACGTTCTCTGCCCGAGGTGTGCATGCACGCATTACCAACAGCGCCGCCTCCAGCTGTCCTGCACACACTGGAGATAATATAATTATATTACAGATAATATTAAAACCGATGAGACAATATGGTTTTTTGTATTTGCCCCTGGATATTGGACATTTGTGGCAGCTTTCCTAATTAATTGGTTCTGGATAGTCAAGTTTCCACAACGAGGGCTACATATACATGTGTCTCCTTTTGTATGTGGATGAACTTCTGTAGGAACAGATCTGTGGCGATGCATTTGGATTTAAGAAATGGTGTGAAAGTTTGTCAGGTTATTAAGGCTCTACACCTGTTGCCCTTTGTGTTCCCTACAGTGTTTATTTGAACATTGTTGAAATGAATGAATTATTTCATTAGTCTCTGAGTCTCTAATGGACAACAAGTTGAGGCGACCCTCTGAGGGCAGGCGGTATAGAAGAGCACTGACTATTGGCCCCTGCTCCTTGATGTGACTCCTCCCCCAGAAGGTCCCAGAGGCGTCCAGCCCTCAGCGGGACAGTGAATCAGCGATCCCCACTGATGGTATCTCTGCTGCCGTCGGCCAAAGAAAGGTCGCCCCATCTGTTCCCCGGCAACCGCGCTGGGAAGCAGAACACGCTGCAGCCCGAGCCCCGTGACACCAAGGCGCTGACGGAGGAGCTCCACCAGCAGCTGGCCAGTGTCAGGTGGTGTAAAACACTGCAGAACACGTCACATGGAACACACAGAAGGATGGGCTTTTGTTTTGATCCAGCATACGATGTATTTGCTTTAACCAGTTACTGCTGTGCAGTGACGTCAGAGACACGCAGGGATTTGTGATCACTGTGCGTCTGTTCCAAAGAAAAGCTCACGCAGGCACGCCACTGATAAACTATTGGCTTCTCAAGTGGGTTTTCACATAAACCAGCCACTTGATGCTGAGAATTTGATTGCGGCAAAGGATTGCACATTATTTAACATGTATATTTATTTATAATGATCCCCCCTATAATGTCCCTCACAGCTACCCTTGGGGGGTATGAGGTCATTTTCAGTGAGTCCTCCAGTGACCCTCGTTTGATTCCGTGTCATTCTAAAGAATAATGAAGCTCACCCTGTGTATTTTTAACGATGCTAATACTTACCTGTGATGTTAGGGGATGGGTCCTGGTTCTGCTTGTTTTGTTTCAACATCTTGTCATTTTGTGTTAAAGAAATGCTCTGGTTTCAGCCACATAATCTCAGATTTCACATGTAATGGGAATATGTAAGGCCATGTGATCATATTTTAAATTTAAGAGTAGAATGATTACAATGTTGTTGCTTCCATGTCCTGTTGGTTTTTATGCCAAGATGGCATAGATAAAACTGACTTGTGTTGTCGGTCCTTCTCTTAAAAATCAGCGTTGGGATTCTCGGAAAACCTTTTGGACAGTTCAGCCGCAGCACCCTGATTCCCTCTGGAGACCAGAACAAGCAGAGGGACGATGACGACCACGGACCAGACGGCGACATTAAGGACAGCGAGGATCATGCTGGCGTCCATGTCTGAGGTGGCAGATCCTTCGTGGGACCCCAAGTGGAGATAGGCCACACATACACAGCACAAACTGCAGCGTCCAGTGAAAGGGGGGAAGTCACATACTTGGCGGATCGTAAGAGTCCCCGACTGTTTTTTCAGTGGAGCGACCCGGACTTTGCACGTGCTCAGTAGTCTCCCCGGTGCATTCCCCAACACGGCCCACAGGGGGGAAACCAATAATAAGACTCAGGGACTCTGAGTTTTCTTTCTGCTTGGCTCACATGTGGCTCATTTTCAGAAGCAACTCCACGATGCGTCGTCGCACACACAAACACACCATAGTTGTTGGGATGTGTTTCTGGATTTATATCGGTTTATTATTTGCCGGCTGGTAGGGCTGTTGAATAAAATCAAATCAAATTTAACTAAATTCAACTTTGAAGGTCTGCACTTTCTATGAAGTCTGATGTATGTACATGTATGTACATACACAATATATATTATATTCACAAATGAAAACTAAGTCCAGCACGTTGCATGAATAATCCAGATTGTATATTCTGTATGTGGGTAATTCTACAGTATTACCGTTTGTTGTCCTAACCAGGGGGCACCTTTTTTGTTTTTTAAAGATTTAGATTGTTGAAGGTGTCCCTTTGGACCACTGAGTTATTGTGCGTCCTTTAGCTGCTTCACTATAGGCTGACTGTAACATGATACACACACACACACACACCACTCTCTGGCGAGGCTTGGTAGCAGAAGGGGCTTTGCCTTCGCCCTAATTGGCTGCATAATCTGGGACGCCAGGACTAGAGTTAAGCCTTCTGAGGAGGAGGAGGCCCGGGAATCTTGTGCAGCCGAGAGGGGGATGGGTCACGGGTCACAACCTATATTCTAAATTGTCTTCAATAATTCTAAGTGTACACCCACTAAGTGTTTTGCTTTCCAGTTTTATCCAAGTCTTTATGGAATCATGAAGTTACTACCTTAAGGAAATAGTTTTGCATTGCTTGGAGGTTAAGATGTATGGACTCACAGGTTTGTAGGGCAAATATGTCTTTGCAGCCTGTTGATCAAAATCTGCATAACAGCACTTCTAACGCTCAATAATTATCACATTAGTTTAATTCATGTCACTTGGAACATGCAGGATTACTTGGCAGGCAAACAGTAGGTCCTTAAAACAGTGGATTGCTTATATTTTTGCTGTTTTTTGTACAGTTGTTTCTACTTACAAAGAAGGTATAAGTTGTCTAATGAGCTTTACAAATAATGCTGGTCATTGAATTCAGTGACCTTTGAACCGACCCACACAAGCGTTCTCCCTGTTTTCAGTCTTTAGTGAGTTTAACTAACGGCTACATATCTACCAAACAAATACCAGAGCGCTATCTGTCTTCTCGTCTAACTCTTGGCAAGTAAGTGAAGAAGCAGGTTTCCCGGAAAATTGAACAATATGCTTTTAACCCTTTAGTTCCCTTTAATTGAGTGGCATCTAGTTGGATTGCCAACCATCAGCGGTGTAGATCTCTCTAAATAAAAGGAAATGAACCGCTCTTCTCGTCATCATTAACGACAGCTGGATTTAATACCAGTAAACTCTCACTTCACCACTCCAGTGTTTCATTGCATGCATAATATTCCTCCTAATCAGTCAGAAAGACTTAAGTGCCTTTTAAAAATTCCCAAAGCGTTCCTTTTTCCAGCAGCGACTGTGATTCACATGTCTCCACCCGAGCGTTAAAGGTGGATGGGCTAAACCGGGTCAAGGATGTGATATTGTGTGGTGGCAGTTCAGCTGAGCATGACTAATCATTTCTGCAAAAACCTACGGAGACACTCTCGTGAGGGTCTCTGGCCCATGTTCCCAAAGGTCACCTTGGTATCTGGAGAGCTGACGTGCTATATGTGTGTGGCTAAAGAATTTAGTTTGGCAGTGCTTGTGACCAGGGGAGTTGTAGGGTTCACCGTGCACAAAGGGCAGACTGTTATTGAGTGGGATTAGTGGTTCTGAGAAGACGCTGTTTGCACTGTTCTGAATGGATTTTAGCGATGTGGAAACTCCCTGTGAAGTGGAAGATTGGGATACCGGGATAGTCGCAGGAGCGTTTCGAGGCTCCTGCGTTGGGAAAGGATCACACTGTCTTTAAATGAATGGAATAATATCTACACGACCTGTGGAATCAGGCGGCAGTTGCACATCTTGTAAAGTGTTGAGCATGAAGGGCAATGTGTGAGTCGGAAAGTAAACAACAAGAGAGAGAGAAGACACTTAAATGTGACGCGCCGGTTTCTATGAAGCTGCTACATCCAGTAACCGTGATGAAGCTAAAGCTTTGACGAGGGAGTTTGTGAAAGGTGTTATAAAACCGTTTCATCTTTCACCTGAAACACCAAGTACTCACACTTCAGCATCAAGCCTGGGACTGTGCACAAGCCCCCGAACTGAGGCTCAGGTTCAGATCCTCTATGCTCAGACCTACGTCAAAGCTTGTGGCACGGCTCGACAACCAATTACGTTTTTTGGCAATTCAGTCAAACAGATTTAAACTAAAAAAACGTGCTGTGATACTTTGTAGATTATGAGAGGGTGGGATTTATTCACACCAGCAGGGGGAGACTTTGCCCACAAAAGGCTTAAGTCAGTGGGACAGAGGGTAAGAGGGGGGGGGGTCCTAGTCATTAAATGATGTAACTAGCCCCATATCTGCTTGTTGTTTATTCATAGCATATATAAAGACACAGTGGTTTCATGGCATGGCCCAAAAATAGCAGTGATAAAGCAATATAATAAACACGAACGTCTTTGTGATTTACGAGTAAACGTGTGGAATCTTCGATAGGGGCGGGGGGGGGCAATTAACCTCCTCCAAGTACAAATAAAAAACTTCAATAATGATTGTGTGAATACAGGCAATTACAGCACGCCAATACGCACAGCATAATTGGTGGGTTATGATGGCTGTTAAATGACTCCCCTCGGTTTTGTGTTTCGCTACTTTGTCGAGGGAGAGAAGGGGGGAGGAGTGGGGGAGGAGTGGGGGGGGATAAGCAGAACGCAACACGTATCCGGTGGGATTCCACTCCTGAGAGAGGACAGAAGCGGCAGGAGTTGGAGCGAAGGGTGCAAGGAGAGCGAGAGGAAGAGCGAGACGAAGACGAAGAGGAAGAGGAAGAGGAGGGGGACATTTTGGCATTTCGCTCGTAACAGCGCGTCCATAATTCGCAAAGAGGAATAATGAGGAGCGTGTGGATAATTTTGACCCTGGGGCTGGCCGTCTTCCTCTCCGGAGAAAGGGTGAGTTGTTGGAACTTCACAACGGGCTGAATAGCGGTGTGTGGGGCGGGGGAGGGAGGGTGGGGGGGGTAACTTGGGTCCGGACCACTCGCTGCTTTATTTTATTGTTTCTCTCGCAGTTTGTTGGTGGAAAAAAAAAAAAAAAACTCAAAAAGATTTGCCGTTATTTATCCGCGCGAGACTCACTACGGCGAAGCAGGCGGGTCGCTCGCGCGGTGCCTCTCCGCCGGTCCGACCAGCGTACCGCCTCCCCCCGGAGACCCTTTAAAGGGAACCTTTCTGCGGACGAAGTGGATTCAAAGAGCGGCGGCGGCTCTGTTAAATAAACGCGTCTTTCGGCGCGGTGACGCACTATTTTCAGAGGTTTTGGATGGAACTTTTAGCGCCTCCCGAGCAGCAGCACAGCGGCGTTGCAGTGATTCGCGGCTCTGATGCTGATTCCCGTGACAGCTGTGGACTGGTTCGTGCTCACGGAAATGAATGCATCATTTAGGAGATGTCCACATCATTGGAGCCATCCGGCTTAGAGCTGGGATCTTCTTATTGGTGGCTGTAACATTTGAATAAACAGGGCAATACCCCGATGCATATTCAAACTGTACCTTTCTGCCCATTTTAGATTATCAGCCAGTGTTTAGATCAAATGGTCATTGCTGTTCCCTGGGTTCAGAGCCGTGTCCTGCTCGGCGTTGAGCCTCCTGTCTGCAAATTGGCCAAAGCTGTTGGAATGACAGATTTTTGGCCCTTCGGAGTGCAGCCCCTCTCATTATGGCCCCCTCCTGTTGTTCCTCTGTGGGTTGCGACTCGTCGCTTGGCGCGGTGCCGCCGCCCCCCCCCCCTCTGTTCGAGCTGCTGATTAGCCGATTCAGACACTGTTGTTTTTAATGACTCATTGTTTTGCACGAGGTCACCATCGGGAGTCCGGTTTTGACACGTTTTCTTTCATTTTGGTTCTTTATCGCGCGTGTCCGTGCATTGGCCCAAGTATAAAGCGCGTGACCGTGGAATGTGAAGGGTAGAGTACTGCCTACGTCACAGGGTCCACAACAGTTACAAGAGGTGGCAGGTATTGCAATGCAATACAGTGAACAGGGGGGGGGGGGGGTTCCTGATCACAGGGAGTACAATAGCTATTCCCACATGAATTTTGGCAAAATATGAGATCATCCATTTAAAAAATACGGCACAATTGAGCATCATCTCAATGATCTACACACACACTCTAACCCTGATCAATATCCATCTCTCATTTATCAATGTCCCCTGAAGGCCTCCCTGGAAGTTGACACAGGGCATTGATTCTCAGTATTGGCACCAGTGTTGACAAGTGGTTGATAACCAGCTTTAGGCACACGTGGTTGTGTATTAATTAGCCCGTGAAATCCCAGCGGTGCAGAACAACCGTCAAATTAAACCGACCGCTCCTGGCTTAATGAAAAAAAATCTAGACAAAAACAATTTTTATCGTCACCCACATGGTAAAATGAAACAGTTGTGCCTTTGTCTAGAAACCAATTCATGTGGGGCTTTTTGTTGTTGTTGTTGTTGTTGTTAGCTAGCCTGATTGACCGCTTACTTAGCGAGGAACGCTTTGACAGCACAGCAACGTGTGAGGTCCCTGCTCGCCTTGAAGGCCAATACAGCACAGTGGAACCGTGGCGTCGACACCTCTTACGCTTTTATTTCTCCCCGACTGCTTTTTTTTCATGTGTTGCACTCCTTCTCTTCCAACTTCTGTGAGTGAGGAGGACGTTTTCTTTTGGTCGAGCCAGGCAGCTCGTGCTCGGCTTCACCAGATGTTATGGACTGTAATTTGCGTCTTGTTTCGGTGATAAAAGGGTGGGTGTCGGTCACCTCCTTTTTCACATCAGCGATTTGCAAGTAGGGTTCTGAGTGCCGTGTCGCACTCTGATGGCGGACTTTAAAAGGGATCACATCAAGGGGAGGACCTGGTAGTTTGGGAAAGTGCTGGGGGGAGAGAGGGAGGAAAAGGGAGACGGTGAAGGCAAAAACACACCTGGAAACACACTCAAATTGAAGGGAAGATTTCAAATGTCTGTTTATTTATTCCTCTCCTGGATCGCTTGTTGTGGTCCGACGGTGAAAGCTGTCTCCGACTTTTTGCAAAAAGCACTAGAGGTCGGAACCGCTGTGGATAGACCTCAAAAAAGTACAGACCTATCAAGCCTGAGAAATTCCTAACAGTATTTCATGGGTGAAAAGGCCACGGATCCAACTACAAAACTTCAAGTTGATGCCTTGGGGGGGGGGCAGTACGAGGCCTTATTTTGTGAGGGATGTTTAATCTCGGTCTCATTTTTTCTCCTGATTTGGTGGTAATGAAATGAACAGCACAGACAGGCTGACCTTCCGCTCAACTTAAGGCCGCCTCCAGTACGTTTCCCTCTACAGGCACACCTACACGCATCCTTTACTGCCAGACTCACCAAGAACACGCAACCCACACGGCTATTTCATTCCTCGCAGATTGACTATCTGAAGGCAATTGAATCCTAAAAGCATGTTGTTGTCTTTTTCCTCTTCATGTTTTTGTTTCTTTTTTTAATCCTTCCCGGCCCACTTTAAGGCTGCTTTGCTGAATGCGGCCCCGGGCTCCCGTGCCTCTGAATCTCCTCTTCACTGCGGGGCGATAAAAAAACCACGTGCTTTGAGATGAATGGATGCAAAGGATGAAGAAGGTAACGCAGGTGGAGGTTTAAGAGTGTGAGGACGGAGCGAAGCGATGAAAGTACGTAGATGAGGCCAGATGCTGTGCAGCAACTGCTGCTTCGCCTGCTGTATTGTTAATGATGCGCTTTTATTTAGCATTAACCTAGAATTCCTCAAACCTAGAGACGCAGTCATCACCCCCCCCCCCCCCGCATGCAGCTGCTACTGCCTTGTCCTACTCTGAAAAGGCTCTCTTTTCTTCTTTTTTGCACATGAATCCACAACTTACACAAACAGGAACACATTTTTTCTTCTTCTCTGCAGTGCAACCTATGTCTCCTAGCTGGTGTCAGACCCTCAGGGGGGGGGGGTCGCTGTCTGCCAAGTATTATGCAATCGTTAATGGACTCTAGGTAGTGGTTACTGGGCCACTGAAAGCACAAGAGCAACCAGCACCAACCCCTTCTCCCCCCCCCTTCCCCCCACTGAATCCATCTGTTTTGTCACTGCATACACACACACACACACACACTCACACTCACACAAATACATTGCATAAACACACATTGGCACACATGCCCTCTCTCTCCCCCCCCTTGTTTTTCCTCTGTTCCTCTCTGCATGGTCAAAATGCCTGCCAATCATTACCACAGTGTCTTGGATGAGGCCTTATATCCCCTTCTCTGGAGTGAGTGAAGGGAAAGGGTATATTTGTCTTCCTTTTCTTTTTTCCACACAAGATAGCCCCTCCAATCCCCCCCCCCCCTTTTTTTACCCTTTCCCTTCCGTTAGGATGGGAGTGCTCGCATTGGTTTCTCTAACATCTGCAAGTCGTCGGTGTGTTTAGAGAGCAGCTACTCTCCTTTCTTCTCCTCTTTCTTCACAACCAGTTGGATGAGCCTCTTACTTTGGCGGGGTCTTCTGCATACTTGTAAAGATTCCTCAAATAGTCAAATCCCTCTCGACTGTGTATGTTTGTGTGCGCTGGTGCTCCTTCCACTGAGCCTTTTTATGTCCCCACTGGTTGTGTGTGTGTGTGTGTGTGTGTGCGTGTGTACAAAAGGTTTTAGCCATGTGTTTAAAATACACTGTGATCCCAGCCACAAAGCATAGGGAAAACACATCAGGGAGATGTGGTGGCAGCAAAATGGGCCACCGCCACCTTAGCTACAGGCTATCAGAGGCAATAAGAAACATTTTAGAAACGTTACTCTTTCTGCGTTCCCACCACATTTTTCTTCCCGCTTTCTTCTTTTTAATTAGCCTGCCAAATGGAAACTACCTTGGCCGCACCTCAGTAGAGGGGTTTGTGGTTGTGACAAAGTAAGGTGGGGAAAACCCTGCGTCAGGACGTCTGTTTTCTTCCTTCTTTCTAATGACCTGCTGCCATCCAGCTTCAGTTGGTAGCAGGAGAAGAATAGTGAGATGAAGGAAAGGGAAGGAGTGGGGGCAGAGTGCGGTTCCTGCCTCCCCCTTTGGTGTTCAGGGGGGAACTGTCTGGGGCTGTGTGAGGTGTGAAGAGTGTCTAACTTGGCAGGGTGATAAAATGTAAGTAGACAAACCCATCTGGTAAAAAGAGTGCTGTGCAATAGTTTGTATTCTGCCTAATTTGATATTTGGATTTCTTATATCAGCCGGACAAAATTATTCATGTGATTTGAACCTAATTATCAAATCTGGGAAGCAAATGTTTGGCATTGCATTAATTTCCACTGTAGTTGAATCTCACACTTTATTGCAATCCTGCTGAGTAGATCTTTTACCATCCCCATGTGCAAATAACCACGAGATCGATTGTGCCATTATAACTTGCCTCCAGTCCCTCCCTTTGCCCCTAGCGGGCCCCCGGCAGTGTGGTGTCAGTGCGTGCTCCCAGTGGACCCCGTGGTGACGTTGTGACACATGTTAACAATGACTACACATACAAGAGGCATCTCGCCCCGATGCTCCAACCTGAGGAAAGTCATTTGACGCTCTCCCCAGCACACCTTAAAGTCAGTTCAGGCTTTGTGTTCTCGGCTGAAAAGCTGCTTGTGAGTCTTTCTCGGTCGACTCTTGACAGCGATCTTCAGACCACATGTGTTGCGTCTGCATACAGTCCCGAAAAAAAGAATCCGGCAGACATTCAAAGTCTTTTTGTTCCCATCCAACGGCCGTGATTGCTGTGTAACACATCCGCGCTCTCACCACGCATTTACGAGCGCACTTTATTGTGTCTAAAAGGAGCCAAATTGATATCGACGCTGGCTGTTGTTCCAAGCGCAGCGAGATGTAGTTCTGACATCTGGTGTTTCCATTATTCTCCCCCACCCCCCCAACCCTAAATCCCGAATCAGAAGGCCGCTAAATAGGATTAAGCGTGTCAATCACGCTCACTGTGCAGGGGAGTATCGCCAACCGCAAATTACAGTCCGTGCACTCACTTCATCTGGAGCTGTTCCCATGGGGAGGAACGCAGCACCTCCAAGCGGGTGTTGGGGGGGGAGGGGGGGGGGGCATTAGCAGCACGCGCAAACGCAAAATAAAAGCAGCGCCACTTTAAAGTGGCGACAACGTTCATGAATTTTCATGACTGAGACGTGTTGGTCATTGTAACGCATCACAAAAGGAGGGGAAGTAGACGTGTGAAGAAGTCTCAGCGGGACTTTTAATCCTTTCCTCATGAGCGGCGCATAACCCTTTTCTGAGCTGGTCGATCCTGTGTGCATCCGTTCACAACGCTCCATGTTTTTGGCAAAAACATTTGAGGCTTCAGCCGTTCTTTCATGTCCCAGTTTCCTTTCAAAGGCCCCGGTTTGCTTCATTTCCTTATTTTGATTTGGAGGAACCGAGACGTCGAGGCCCACGCTAGATCCGTGCAGATGTTCCAAGTGCTGTTGTGGCGGAGGTCTGATGTTTGAAATTCTACACTGGGACCACATCAACACACTGTAAGAATGAATCATCTAAGTGTGTGTATATGTTGCAACCAACATAATACCCTTTTGCTCAATGTTAAGATTTAAAAAACTAGGATTCTACATTCCTGGAACATATTTATGAATATTATATTCCATTTCTGCAGGAAAATCCTAGGAAATCCTAGCCACCTTTGTTAAGAGTAACATTACTTCTCTGCACAGTTGGCCTTTCTTCAACATCTGGACTGCTGTTTGATAAATCCTCTATGCTGCACCACATTTTGACATGCTTGCAGTAGATTTGACACACACAATTAACCGCGCCGCCCCCGGTCAAAAACTGCGTGCGGCTTATCGTGCTGCACGCTGCCCCTCGGCGGCGGCTGTTAGCGTGATCAGAGGCAGTAATGTGGCGACTCCACCGGGCGACTTAATCTTTGCTAATGCACTCTGTTAGCTGCCATCTGTGATGTCGACTGCGACTGTAAACCCTCTCAGCGGAGCCTGGTGCTGCCTTCAGCGCCCCTGCAGTCAGCCCTCCATTACGCCCAGGGGATTGGCTTGTGTCATCCAGCCCCGGGAGCCTTTAGACCCAGAGGGGGGGAGGGGGGGGGAAACCTGTGTCGGATGGAATCCATTTTGATTTTAAATGCAAATACCGCCGACATGCTCTCGTCACGGGCGAGACCACATGGAATCTCCCCCCCCCCCCCCCCCCCCCCAAATTACAGCGAGGGGTATCTAAGCGAGCAGAACGGGTCACGTGCACGCATAGAATACAACTTAACTTAAACAACAAAGTATGACTCTTTGAAGACATTAACCAGCTTTTACGTTCTCCTCTCCTTTTGGACTCCTCCATTTGGGTTGCTCGTCTCTGGCGTTCTTCTCTGGTTACTTCACCCAAAAATAATATATATCTAAGCTCTTTTGACAGCAACATCAGCCAAGGTCATATTCACTTCTAATCCGTTTTCCATGCGATGCTTAAAGCAGTTTTCACGCTATAATGGAAGCAGGCAGGCAGGGTGCAAAGCTTGATTACTGTGATGATGATCATTTGTTTAATCACGAGATTGGGCCGGTGAGGGGGGCGGCTGCGTGGCCGCTGTCCTCCGGGCTCGGCAGGATGTCCTCTTTGGCCCCGGAGTCTACCGGCTTTCACTCAGTATGGCCTCCGCCGGGCTTTTGAGGTTCATCACAAAGAACTCTAGAGTGGATAGAAAGAGAATAAGGGATCGTCCGCTAAATGAAGCAGCTTTCAGCCTCGGCTCGCTCCAATGTCCAGTCGTGTTGCTCAAATGACCCTTCTAACAGTTCTTAAGCAAACAAGAGAGCAACCATTCTCTCAATGCTGTGGTTGAGGGTCCACTTTGAAGGTTCTGACCATAGGAAAGACATGTTTCCATGTGGGTTTGGGTCTCTGTACTCGTGTAGATTCTGTGTTTTAGTATCTCTCCTGTTTGTCACATATCTGCTTCACTTCCAGATGTGCTGCTGGTCGTACATTTCCGCCCAAGAAACCCCAACTTTCCCCATTACGCCGTTGCATAATAAAAAGTAGAAAAAATATAATCACAATACCAGGGCACTTTTATTTTGGAGATTGTGAAGCATCGTTAATGGCTCGTCATTGTTAATAAGTGTATAGTCAAACGTTGCTTTCACCACTGGTCACGCTGGGGTCAAACATCCCTTTGAGCGGTGAGCCCTTTGTAGTGGAGACGCAAGTCCTCGTCTGGTGGGCTGTCAAACCGAGTCAGCACATGTTCATGGAAAAAGAGGCTCAGGACAACTAGGAAAATATCAGTATTACATCTTCAGAGCGTCTGAAGGAGCTTTGTCCAGCCTGGGAAAAGTCTCTGTTTGGACTTGTAAAAGCCTTCCTTACAAAGAGAGCGAGAAGAAGGTTTCACGATGCTATTGAGCGCCACGATGGGAAGAATGTTTGGAAGTAGAATCTTAAATGGCTGAAGGTCATGTCGGCCTTCTGCCGCTTCAGAGACCCCCTCTTAATACAATAAACTTCACCTTCCCAGCCACACGTGCTCCTCCTCTGCGTGCACACTCGGCTTTGAAGGAGTCTGTCGAAGACGCCTTTGGTTTCTTTTCTTTTTTGAAGATGAAGATGATTGCTTTCATTTTTGCTGTGTGTGACTTTGCGACCACATTGGACACGTTTTGTTAGACCCGCAGTGCAAAAAGGAAGCATCTGCTGCCCGCCGGCTCTCCTCTTTAGTGCGTGATGCGCCACCGCAAAAAACCTCTTTAGCATCTTGGTCTGCTCTTACTTAAGGGAGCGGTTTTATGATCAAATCATCCAGTGCAGCTCATGGCGTCAGCTTTCCTTTGGTTTTGAGAAGAAGAAAAGCTGTCCTTTTAACAACTTTCTCCTGACATCTCTCGTGGGACCCCAGCATGCTCGGCCTGTTGGGTAGTAAGCTTGTAAAGTAAAACCTTGAGCACAGGGTGGAGCATCAGTGGGCCAGCGCCTCGTGCTTTTTCAGGAAAAGCCAGACTGCGCTCCTCAGAAACCACACATTCCTGCAGCGTTACGCCACAGGGGGAAGAATTGGGAGAGAAAGGCGATGTAGTGAGCAAAAGGAAATGCGGCTTTGGCAGACGCATCGAAAGCCACTTTTGGCTGAATGAGTTTTTTTGGCAATATCTCTCTAGCCTTTGAAAGAACAGAGCGCAAAAATAGAAGATGTCCCTCTTCTAAGGTTGTGCGTGTGCTAATTGTCTGTGCCCTCAGTTGGGTGTGTGTTTTTCAGTTTGAATAAATAATGAATAAAATCTTCCACAGTAATTAAAGAATGAAAAAGCAGCCTTGTATGTGGTTGGACCTGCTTTGGTTGCCAGTCAAATATTTACATTGGGTGGAAGATAATTAAGAATTTCAACCCCTCAATTCTGAGTATGAGCCAGAGGCCAGAACACACAGCATTAGAGACGCACGCCTCGTCCTGATTTGCATTTCATTTAACCGCCTATAAAATAAAGCTTAAGTGCGCCCTGCAGGATGCCGTCCACAGTGTCATGAGCCGTTTCCTTGTATCTCGGGTTGAGCTGCGTGTTGTTTGGATGATAGGAGAAGAATGCCTTTTGCCATAAGCAGCTGGCCTGCACATGTTCTTTTTATTCTTTTTGTTGTTTGTTTCCAACGAGCACAGGAAGCGGGAGCGCACGGAACTGTTTCTGTCAAACATCAACATCAAAACTGTCCGTGAGTGGGATTGCTGTTTGATCACCGAAGCTTGAATTTACAGCAACTAACGAAGGGGGGGGGGGGGGGGGGGTGGTGCTGAAAATAACCCCCAAAGATGCACAGGCCTGTGGCGAAATGTTGAAAAGGAGCATCACAAAATCACAGGTAACCAGTGAGCCAAACTCAAACAACGGAATCGCAAAGGCGAGACGTGTTCTCCAAACAAAATCTGTGAAGTCACGCTGATGGCGGCTTGATGAGCCACAGGAAGTGCCACGGCCAACGGATTAACCGGCTCATGGCTTCCTGTACCGGCCAGCCGCTCCGGCTCTAACCAGCCAGTCCAGCTGCTCTCCACAGCCCTGAGTCAAATCGAGTTCTGGACCGTACGGGTCGGGGGTCCAAGGGGCTCTCCAGGCTCAGAGCGGGCTAATCGTCAGCATCTGCTGGCTGAACCCCATGTGACTCTTTCAACACCGTTCCAAACAGGTCCCTGTGTTGCAGCTGAAAGGTGCATGTGAGTGTGTGTGTGTGTGTGTGTGTGTGTGTGTGTGTGTGTGTGTGTGTGTGTGTGTGTGTGTGTGTGTGTGTGTGTGTGTGTGTGTGTGTGTGTGTGTGTGTGTGTGTGTGTGTGTGTGTGTGTGTGTGTGTGGTGTGTGTGTGTGTGGTGTGTGGTGTGTGGTGTGTGGTGTGTGGTGTGTGGTGTGTGTGTGGGTGGATTGATGCTTTCCTGCTCTGTGCCCAAAGTTGTTCTCTGAACATTAGTGTGTGTGTACCATGAGTGCTTTGATTGAAAGTGTCAGTGACTATATTTTTTAAGCTAGTTGTATAGGTGCACATTAATAATGCAATAATAAACTGCACTGTAGGAATGTAACCCACACTGTGATAATATTCCCCCGAAGAACATTGCATTGAAATGAATTCATTTTGCCTGCTTTTAAAGATATATTTGGTTTGGAGTCTAGAGATTTACAAAGTGGTTGAGGAGTGGTTGTCTGGACCCTACACTCCTGTCTCGTAAGCGTCTACGCTCATGCACCCATAATTATACGTCATTAATGCGCAATTACATGAGTCATGCTGAGCCCACATTGCATCTAGTTTCTGTTCACACTGGAGCCCATGAGATACCCTTTTTTTTACTTTTCCATTTTTCGCGTCTTTGCAGATAGATTTGCTACCTTGGAAACATTCAACCATATGCCCCCTCGCTCTCACTTAAAGGGTCAGAGGCTACGTCTCTAAAGAATAGAGTGGTTGAGGAGACCCTGAAGAAAGTTAAACGTCCTGAGGTCTGCATGCCTGTAGTTTTGAGGATCCTTGAGGAAACTATTTTGGGTACGTACCACGTGTGTCGAGACACTGCAACACTTCGTCACCTCACAGGACCCTTCACACCTGTTTGATGAAGAGTCTCTCGTCTGTTGTGCCTCCTTGAAAATGAACGATAGCGCAGTGTCCCTCTACCCACGCTGCCAGAACGCTTGTTTGTTCCCAACGGAGACCCCTGCCGGTGGCAAGAGACCAACACAACCTCGTCTGTGGTTGTAAACAATTGGTTAAAGTTTGGTAATATTGAGGCAACAAAACAAAACTAGGTTGGCTTTAGGAAAATGTCTTAGTAACAATGTTGGATAATATAACTCTGCACTCTACAATCCTGTGTAAGTTTGACCTGACCCTTATTTCAGAAAGTCTATGAGAAAAATGGCTCTGATTTATTACCACAGTAAACACCTAAGCAATCTATATTTTAGATCGCCAAACTCAAGGCTTCATAAATGGGTCTACACCAACCAATGGGTGACATCACAAGTTTGTCTTTTAGCTGCGTAACTGAACCAGAAAGTTCCGGTTTCACAGGAGAAAAAGACTAGTTATTATAAACGGAACCATTTGGCAACTCACATTTCACCAGCGTGCTCCTGAGCCAGTCTCGGTACATTTTGTGACCCAAACACATTGTGCCCTGACTATTAATACCCGGTGCATACCGTCACTGAAGGTGACGGCACTTTGGACTCTCAACTCCCCCCAGTATACACGCGCTGTATCTGCTCCTTCTCAAACTCCAAAAAGAAATGGATGTTTCTTTATGCATTTGGGGAAGCCGAGACCTTCTTAGTTTCATGGGACGAGCCCCAGGCTGTCAGACGTCTGTGGGTCCAGGTGGCTTTACTATGGAATAAAAAATCCTGCTGTCTTATGTACATTTTCAAAGGAGCCGCATCGTGCTCCCTTTTTAACTTAACTTAAAATAATACTGTTGTCCTACCGTTTTTCTGAATATACCTGTACTATTAACCCATTGTCTCTTTAAGACCCCTTCCTCAATAAATGAACCCAGAGCAGCGTTTCCACACATCTCATCTGCTCCCTGTCTTCATAGACCAGATGCGCCATTGAGTGTGGAGCCAACCACAGCAACACGCGCCGCGTGTAATGTGCGATCCAACACATGCATACACGCTCACTACTGGTCAGGATTAGCCCTGCATAATGGGATCAGAGATCACCACCTGTCGCTCCTCTCCTGTCATCTCGTTCCTCCGAGGCCTCGGCCGCTCTCCTCTTGTTTATTCCTTCCTCACGTGGTCGCTGTCCCCTCTTCCTGACGTAATGTGTGTGGCTTCTCACATCGACCTTTTCTCACCATCTCTGGCTCCTTCCCTTCTGTGAGTCCCCTTGTGTAGTGGTAATGGCATGTAGCATGTTAGCCCCGAGGGCAGGATTTGGCAGCGACAATTTGCCTTTTACTTTTTACATTTCTGCAGCCTCGCCTTTCTGCCCCGTCATCCCGCCACGGGTTCCTCCTCCCCTCTCACCCTCGCCCCGTGGCCTGCTGACTCCCTTGAGTCCGATTCAATCCTCTTAAGGAAAAGGCTTGAATTGGAATTCAATCGCTTCACCGCCAGGATTGGACCAGATCAGCCAACAAAGCGGCGCAATCTCCCTCCTCCCTCTTAACCCCCCCACCCTCCTTCCCTCCTTACATGCCCCTGCCCCATCTGTTTCTCTCTCTCTCTCCCTCCCATCTGGCTTTCATCTGAGGTGATAAAGGCCTATTTGTCAGAGCTGGCAGCAGTTTGAGAGATTGTCGTCCTGGATGAAGGAATGTGGCACATCATTTTTCCACCCCCCCCCCTGCACACCGATAAGCGCATAAATAGCTACATGTATTAACAGGCATCAGGACGTGCTCCTCCAGTCATGCGCTCACAATCTAGCCATCTATTCATGTCATCTAAAATACAAAAATACAGTTTTTGGTTAAAGGTTGGCTGTGAGAATTTTCCACCTTATTTCTCATGCTTCTGTGCACTCTGTGGCGTAAAGGCGACAACAATTTGGTCTGGTCATGTTCATCCATGTCATCTACATCTATATCCTAATCTGTACTGATGTTCTGGGTCTCCCCTCTTGGCTGAAATGTAGTCCTTGTAAACCGCTTTGGATAAAAGTGTCAGTTAAATGTAAAAGTATTTGTGTTGTATATATGTGGTGAGGAGGAGACGTGACTAAATCTGACCCCTGGGTCATGCTTTCATGTCAGGGTGTTAATGATCTGGCAAAGACTAGCGCAGGGTTTCTCTTTCCTTTTTTTTTTTTTTTTTTTTTGATCGTAGACACGCGACACAAGAGACATTAAAATGATTGGAGGGCCTGAACTTTATAAAGTCTGAGGCTGCTCACATAGTTTATCCGCCGAGCTATCGTGCATATGAGGACGCACAAATGCATGATGCTGACCACACACACACACACCTCGCCCGGGGGATTTTTATAACACCTGTGACGTGCACATGTTTTTAAAAGGGCAGAGCTGAAGGAAACCATGCCCCCCCCCCATCGACAAAGTGACAGAGAAAACCAGACTGCGTGAGGTGTGACTGACGAGAAACCGTAAAGAAAAAAAAAACGACTTTTCCTTGAAGTTTATCTTTGTTGTTGAACTGGAAAAACAGACGATTGATCCAAGAATCTTTTTTTTTGGGGGGGTGGCACAAACGGCTGTTTAATTTACACCATCAACTGACCCGGGAACTCAATTGTTATAAGACAAGTTGATTAGCTGTTGATTTGGAACGCATGATCCGTGGTGAATGACTTGAGCCTTAAACTATGTGCATGCCGTTGTTTCCGAGGGGGGCACTGAGTTTAAAGTCCCCCCCTTTGGGTCAGACATGCATCCCAGAGATAGAGCAGCTAATGGGGGACTGAGGACGATTAATGGAGCTGTATGGCTCTTCTTTTTTCCCCAAGAATACAGAGGTTTTCTGCGTGTCACTTCCTGCACACCAAAGAGTCCCGTTACAAAGCATCCACACGCAGGCTTCACGGAACAGATCTCAAACGTACACACAGCACATAGTTCCAGTGATGGGGAGCGCGCGTGTCCTATGGTGCGCATTTAGTCGGCGATGCACAACACCGGACTCCAACGTCTCTCAGATGAGATTTATGAGAGACTTGTATCCTGCGTCCGTGTGTGTGTAATGTGCACACAGATATTCATTTAATCGACCCGTCCAGCAGCAGCACCTGTGTCAGTGCAGGAATGATATTGAAAGTCTGCTGGGGCTTGAAAGACTGCATTCATCGGTTTCCAGAGCACCGACTGACACACTCACATGTGTGTGTGTGTGTCCCATGTGTGTAAATGTACTTCCGCAGCTATCTTTGTGGGCAACATCGCGTGCCGGACCATCAGAGTGAGGACACTATGTCTTCACTTTGAGACTGACCTTCAATGACCTGTTACAGGGGTCAGGCTTGTTTGGTTTAGGTTGGGGTCAAGATTTAGGGTTGAGTTCAGGGTTTTGGTTGTTGAGCTAAGTGGCCACGGAATGCATTATGTCAAAAAATGTCCTCACAAAGGCAGAAGTACAACGTCTGTGTTTTTGAGGGGGGGGGGGGGGATTGTATGTGCACGCACATTCTTGTCAACTTTCTTCTTCTCACATCAAAATGTGCAAAACGTGAAAGTATGTAAATGATGTGTTGAGCTGAGTAATAAGACACGATAGGAAAATCTAACCCGACTCATTATTGTGACAGTGGACTGTACCATAACTGTGAGGTGGAGCTTCCGCTGAAGATCATGGAGAGGTTCCCCCCCCCCCCCCCCCCCCCCCCGCCGCCCCCCCCGTTTCCTCAGCCGGCCGCTCTAAGCACACAGAGCTACACAGAGATCTGTTTTCTCCCCCTGCAGATGGTCTTGGCCGCCTCTCTTAAGTACCCCCCCCCTTCCCCAGCGTTTCAAACCTGCCAGGGTCCGTCTGTTTCCTGTGTCGACCGCTGACGGCAGCCGAGCGCTTCGGTTCTGGTCCGCATGCTTCTCCCCTATGCCCCCCCCCCCCCCCCCCACGGCCCGCCCCGCTCCCCTGGATGCCCGCAGCGAGCAGCCTTTTGACGCAGCGAGGTAGATAACAGTCACGCCAGAGGAGGATGTGTAACCGAGCATTACACACAGTAGGCCTGAACGATGAGAAAGTCTTGTACGGGATGAGGGTGTGGGGGGGGGAGAGGGGGAGGAGGAGGGGGGGGGGGGTACCGATGTGCTCCTCGGAGGATACTTCCAATGGCTCCAGTTAGCAGCATAACTGTTCATTTCCTGCTCTCGCCGGTACACGGAAAGGCGAAGGTCTCGTATAACGTGAATTTAAGTGAGTGCTGATGTGATGCGTGGGAGGGCTGAACATTTTCATGGGGGGGTTTGGGAGGGGGGGGGGGGCGCAATGAGAACGCGGCGCTGTTTGACGGCCACACGCTCGCTCAGTTTAGCGCCGCATTAAGAGTGAGCGAGCGGAGGAGGGTCACCGCGACCTTTTTTGATGGCGCAAGCTTTTGTCAGAAAGCAAATGCCCCCCGTCCCCCCCCCAATCCTCACCAGGTGAAGTGGACACGTTAGCGAGCTCTTTCAACTGTCCGCCCACGATTTGGTTTGGATATGAGCGAGGGAGACGCCGAGGAGCTCGAGGTTGCCATGGGAGCCAGAGGCGGTGGTGAGAGAAGGGCGTGGTGTCCACGGCTGTTCTGTCTGTGTCAGCTGTAATTGTTGCCTTCGCATCGAGGCTTTCAAGCATCCGCTCTTCTTATCAGCTCGCTCGTCTTCATCACTCTTCCTGCAAGCTGCTCTGAGGAGCGACGTACCAACACGGGCCCTCGGGGGACCTCACGGGTGAAATGAAAGGGGACATGTCACGGAGGAATCCGTCCGCCAGTGCAAATGCATTTGGGTTAAAGCGGGCCGTGTTTGTTAGAGTGACGCCGTAGTCCAAGTCTAAATAGTCCTGTGTGTACCTGTATGCCTGTGATGGTATAAAACCTACGTTTCAAAACACAAGTATTAAGCTGAAAAAAGGCATCATATGTCTTGTTTGAAAGAATTGGCAGAATATAGTCATTAGTAGGGCTGTTTCCCACAAATAGTAATTACTTAGTCACTATATTACCTTTTTAGAGGAAAGTAATACAGTGTACTAACTTTTCATTTGTCTGAAGTGAAAGTAAACGGAATTAGAGCAGAAATAATTAGTCAATTAATAAATTAGTCATTGCTTTCATTTACTTTAAGGGAAAGTAAACTAACTTAACGGAAAATAATTAATAATTTTCGTCCCTTTGCAATTAAAATATGCAAACAGCCAATTATTTTTGAGTTGGCGCTTGCCAAACATTTTCTCTTTTCTTTCATGTCATTGTAACATAAAAACTTTGGACAAACAGGAATCCGTTGTTTTCGGTTTAACGAGGCCTAAAGGTGTAATTAAATTTCTTGTTTTCAACGCGATCGCTCCAGTTTTTCTGAAAAACAACGCGAGAACAACCAGATGATGTGGAGGAGGCGTGCTTCACCTTAGAGTAGAAAGGCGGTAGGGGGGGGCCCCTCTACATCTGACGGAGGGCCAACTGGTTAATAAATAAGCAGCGTCTCTCACTCACGGGGTCGATCACGTTTGGGTCGGCGAGACTCCATCTTGAGGCCTTGCGAGCGGTGTGATGTGTGCACATCGACGTGCTGTCACTCCCAGCTAAATGGAGAAACTCCAGATTGTTCTCCTGGTGCTTTTGGGTTATTGGAGTCTTTTGAGATGTGAAACCTGTTTTATAGAACACTCTTAAATCTATCTGTCTGTGTGTGTGTGTGTGTGTGTGTGTGTGTGTGTGTTTTCTCCTTCCGTCTCTACGGGACTCGCCTCAAGGTTTTCTCTTAAGCTTCATATTTCTCCCCCTGTCTGGAGGGAAGAAAGCTGCCGTGCTGCAGCAAATCTTTCTGCCTCCCCACACACCTCCACCACCTCCCCCCCCCGAATCCAGCAGATGACTGGGAGGTGAAGCCCATTTCCCAGTGTCTAGAGTTTCACGGCTGACAAAGAATCTAAGCTTTCCCCAAGCGTATCAGGGGCCGTTTTTTAACGGAGCCGAGGAATTCTGCCGAGCTCCTTCTTCCGCAGAGGAAAGAGTCGAGGGCCCGTTACGGTCCACGAGGCTGGATGCCACAGCGCTGAGGTATTCTTTAAATAGGGCCATGTTGAAGCCACATGAGCTGCACACTGGCCTCCCTCCCACCTCCCGCCCTGCTCTGCATGAGTTCTGGCAGCCCGGAGTTGGAGGAATTTCCCAGCGAGAAGGTTTACATTAACTTTACATTAAATCCGATCGGGGGCCTTTAATTAGAGTGTTGAAATATTCAGCGGTCTGACGTGAGCTAAACCAGCTTCAGTGTGCGCGAGGTGCTCTAATGGAAGCATAAATACAAAGCTGCAGGGGTTTTTTTGTTTTCTTTTTGACTCCATTTTCCCAGTTTCCGTGGTGGTAGCGTATTCCACGGTTATTTACGTTAGCGTCCAAATCCGAGCGGACAGGCACGGGGTGAGAGGCGGGGCGAGCACCATTGTTCCCTCTCAACCGCCAGGCGCTCGCTCAGCATGTGTGTGTTTCTCTTGGAAGCCGTGGAATGGACTTTCATCCGGTTGGGAAGCAATACTGCATGGCAGGAAGTCATAAGCTCTCCATGTTGTGTCTCTCTGACCGCTGGGAAGGAAGAAGCGGATGAGCATGCGGCGCTGGTTCAGAAGCAGCATGCATCGCTAAAAGCATATATATATATATATAAAAGCGTACTTTGTCTGCATGGTACGAGTCAGAGTGATGCACAGCTACAGACGCACTGCTCAGGCTCTCAAGGGTTTGTACAAAGTAATGACAATCCGATGTCCGATGGTTGTTTAGCATCCCCAGAGCCGTGGAGCCGATGTTACCTGAGAAACACGATGTGGGAGTTTTTTTGATTGATTGATTGTTTGAGCCGTGAGGAGGTAGCTCAACCAGAAAATCATGATGTGATGGCGACACATCCGTCGAGCAGGAAGGCCTCCTGCATCCGGCTCTCCTGCCGCCTCAGAACGTCTAATCTTTGCAGGAACACAGAGTTGTGCTAATGCACCAGTTAGACCAGTTAGTTTATTGTTATAAAGCCGTGCCGGGCCGTGTCTGAGATCAACAAACGGGTGATTCTGTCCACCTTTCACCCATGTGAAAAGTGGAATAAACCAGGGACAGAGCAACAATGGATATTTGGAAAGAGAAGAAGTGTTGTGGCAAGTAATGAATCTCTTGACACGCCCTGAGTAGCAGAGGGGGACCTTCAAGACAAGAGACCCAGATGTTTTTCCCCAGGATCTACCAGATCCTATTTTCTCAAACAGCTGGGCACTGTGGTCTGTAGGAAACGCTATTTTCAACTGTGGATAAACACACACACTTAGTTAGAGTGTGTGTCCCAGGTCTTGGACTACAGAGCCTGTTTATTGTAACGCTTGGTTCACCGGTAATTCTCAGTTTGTTTTTGCTCACAATGGAGCCGTGTGGTACAGAGGAATGTGCTCGTTAGATGGAGTTCCTGTTTGTTACAGCAACATTAAGACAGATGATCCCCTGTCTCCTACAGGTTGTACCTCCTCCAGTTTAGTTACACGCGGCAGTGCAGACACCGGCAACGAGACCCCGTGGAATGTGGCGCATGCCTTTCTGTGTCAGACGGCCGTTTGTTCTGGAACGTGAAACGATGTGAATCTGAGCCTGAACGCACCCACACGCTGAGCTGGGGAAGTGGAGATGCAACGTGATGTACATCGTCGCCAAGTGAACAGGTTTTGTGTTCTCTGATTTTTTTTTACTGCTTTTGGGGAACCGTGTCGCTGGCGTGCGATCCGTAGGGGCTGCCCTGTTTCATACTCGCTGAAATGCGCTCTTTTGAACTTAAAAGGTCAACTTCTCTGTCCGACTGAGGCGGACAAGTCCACAGTGTCAGTGTTATAGGTGTTATAAGCGTAAATGTCAGAACTGTGGCTCCTCTCGCTCTCTTTCATTCTTCCCCTCAAGCGCTCTGTCTGCATCTCTATCCCACACAATCACAGAAACAGACACACACTCATGCACACGGCGGCCGTTACTCGCATATCAGCTCAGCTGGAGTCACTCCAGACCCGACGGGCTCCCCCCACACACCCCTCTCTTCAGCTCAAAGACCATCAATTAGCTCCTTATTACGATCTCTGGGAGGGCAATAAATGTTAGAGTGGGTTCAGAGACCACAAAGGCAGACACACACACACACACACTCTAACCTGTTTTGGCCCCGAGGGCCCCAGTTTGGACATCCTCTCGTCCAGTCCTGTACGTGGCTGTTACTTCCTGCTGTGCTCTTGTTTACATTTTCCAAACAGTGCTCACCACCCACGTGCATGACTCACAGAGACCTTCTTGCTCTCGCTATTTGTCATCAGCATCACGTCGTGGGACAAATTGAATAACTCCTCCTGTCCTGTTTTTTATTTATTCCTTCTCTAAAAAACAACACCATCGTGTTTCCAGCTGTTATTTGTGCTTCTTCCATGAAGGCAGCAGCTGTCTGGCCCCACGTTACCAGAGAAGCCAATTTGTGGCCCTACATTGTCGAGTCATTCTTTCCCTACTGGCACTCCAAACTTTAATGAGGCACAATACTTATTGTTGTTAGTGTTGTTAAGTTCTCCAAACAATATTCAGCTTGTTCTCCAACGTAAAAAACACTCCACGATAATTTAATGACACCTATCTATCCAATAGTTTAGATTTTTTATTTCAGCTGTATCTGACAAAATGTGTCTTTGGCCCGCTTGGTGATTGCGATCGAACATTCTGATGAGCCTGAGCCCGTTCTGGCCCACAGCTGTGATGAAGACAGCAGCCACAGGAAACACTTTGTCAATGCGATCTGTAAGAAAATGCACCACTGCTGGTTTCATCCAACGTTAACCAAGAATCTGACATTTGAAGCAAAGGATGCTAATGTGTTGTCACGGTTTGGTTCTCCTTTCTGTTTTATTTTGTAGTCTCTCGTCTCTTGTGTTCCTGGGTAACTTCACTTCCTGCCTTGTCCTGTGATTGCCTGATTGTTTCCACCTGTGTCCAATCACCTGCACCTCCCTAGTGTATTAAGTTGTCCTTTGTTGCGTCATTGTCTATGTTGATGTCTGCCTACCTGCTGTTGGAGCACCTCATCTTTAGTTATGGAATAAAGAGCACCCTTGAAACGCTGCGTTTGAGTCCTGCCTTCCTCCGTAGAAGCAGCCCCCCCCCCCCCCCCCCCCCGTACAATAAGATCTGCTCTCTGTAGCTGGCTGCACTCTGATAGTTTAAACCGATTGATATATTTATTTGATCTATTTTATTAATGCTTTTACTTTACTCCGGTCTGTTGTGCTCTGGTAAGAGTCCAGGGAGCAGGAGGCCTGGTCTGCCGGCACGGCGGCTGCGTTGCCGCATCAACCTCGTGCGCATGGATCTGTGGCGCCGATAGAGTGAGCGGCGGCCACACTTTGCTTTGTTAATTAGGGCTTAACAAGTTGTGGCTCTGTGGCTCTCACGCACGCACCTTCCTCATTCAGTTATCTCATAGTCGCGGATTGTTGTTTGTCTGGTTGTGTTGATGAGAGCTGATTTGTTTGCGCAGAACAGGCCCAGATTCACTGTGTGGGCCGGGTGTCATAGCAGGCTTTGGGTTTCCTCTCATGCAGGTCTTAGGTGGACTCAAGGTAATAGTCGGGAACCAGAGACCACAGCAGACCACCGAAGGAGGATCTGAGAGCCTGCCGTCTCTCTGAAGTCTATGATGTGTCCCTCTCACGCCTTAGAGCTGTGAGTGTGTGTTTGCATGTAAGTGTGTGTGTGTTTGTCCCGTGGGGGCTTTCATGTACGTGTGTGTGTGTGTGTGTGTGTGTGTGTGTGGGTGCACATTCCTTAGAGAGGAACTCTTGCAGTGGAGCTAATATTTGTTGTGTTAGAAGTGAGAGCCGTGTGTCAACAGGAGCCTACGGTTAGTTCAGATGACTCCATATGTATCACCTCCCTCTATCCCTTATAGAACGAAAAGAGAGAGAGAGAGTGGGGGGGTAATATTACACACACAAACATGCGCACACACACACAGTACTGTATGCACACACAGGCCCACTGCCTTTCAAGCCCCTCTGGGCGTGGACATGATGATTTTGACAGGCTTTTAGCAGAGCATCCTCCAGGCTACAGGATTGTGTGTGGCAGTGGGTTACCTCCCCTGCCTCCCTCCCTCCCCCTTGTCCACCCCCACTCTCTCTTTTATCTCCCACTCTCCTCAGGCCGCCCCTCTCCCTCTCATCTTTGTTCTGTCCAGACTTGGTCTGTAGCTCTTCAAGTCCAACAGAGAGAGTGACGGGGGGGGGCGGGCACAGACAGACAGAGAGACCAGGTGGAAGCTGCCCTCCCACTGGTTTATTAGCTCATTAGTGGGCAGACATGCCAGAAACAGCAGCTCTTCACCTGGCTAACAGCGCTAGCTACTAGCTCATTATTTCCTCCAGCTCGCTCGCCTGTCCCCTTCTCCGTCTCTGATCATAGTCCGACTCTGTGTGGCCAGCTTGTCAAGGTGTCCAAATGAGGCTGTGTGTGTGTGTGCGTGCGTGGATACCCATATGCGTCCTTGAATGTGTCACAGGTAAGGATTCACTTCCCCTGAAAATGATTTTGAACAGCCTGCTTTGTTTGCTCCTGTGAGGAATCCCTGATCCAGACTCTCCCCAACTCCATCAACCCCCCTTTTTCAGAGTGTCTGATTAACTTTTGAAATTCCGCCTTGTCTTTTATCAAGGTTCAGAAGACCAGTGATATGGCTTCCAGACCTAAAAAGCGTCACATCAGTTAAAAGTGCATCATTTGCCTCATGTGGCGATGACGAAAAACGCTCCAAAGAGTCTAATTCTATAGAAATAGCCAACTTACCAGCACAAATAAACATGTTTCTGTTCACGACGGGTTGAGCTAAATTGGTTTCGGTGCAAATGACGGCGGTGGCTGGGGGCGGTAATGTAGCCGGTTTATGCCCATATAACATGAAACACCAGCACCATGCATGTTCAATAGATCCACATAAAACAGTTTATGTGTCATTGTGACGATGGCTGTGTAAACAATATAAATACGCCGTTTGGGTGGCAGGTGAATCTCGGTCACATTGAGGGAAAGGCGCTCGGGTCCGTCTTTTAATGCATCGCTTCAGTGTGACGCGTTATTTGAGGCCCCTGGAGAAGACTGCTTTTAGATACTGCCATCGCAGCACAAAGGCCATTGACCTTATATACGCTGTACTGCACACAAACTGTTAGCAGCATTGATGCAACCCTCTGAAGCGTCATCATTCTCTTTTCTCTGTTCTTCTCTTCTTAAACTTACTGCAAGGTGCATAGCTCCAGCTCCCAGCAGTGAAAAGTTAACCCTCATTTATGAAGAGCGACCGAGGCGTTGAGGTGTGTGACTCCCAGGGACCGTTGTGTGTGTGTGACGGCGGTTGCCATGGTGAAGTGTTTGCAAGCCTCTGCCGGGGCGGCGCAGAAGGTTTTTAGACGATTCAGAACCGAGGCAAACCAGGGGAAAACCATCCAACGGGATTGTTATCGATCTGAGGGCTTGCTTCACTGATCAAATTTGGTTTGTGTGCAGAACACAGAGGAGACAAGTTTTCATTTTCCCTGCTCGTACCGAACGTAAAAATCACGTTTCCTTTTAGATTCAGTGAACGAGCACATAGAAAGTGAGAAAGGAGCAATAGGTTATTGGGGCCCGCCCCCCTCAAAAAGAGACAGGTTGTTGAATTACATATTTCCAACTGGATCCATTTTACAAGGCCGCCTGCCCTCTGTTACAAGAAACTATGTAAGATTATTGCTGCTTATGTGTCACAGTCAATGTAAAAATGAAAGGTTAAACATTGTTGGAAAATATGCACACATGCTTTCTCGCTGAGATGATTGATGCCACTCTGTGGTAATCAGGAGGAGCTGGCTAGCTTAGCTTAGCACAACAGCTGGAAACAGCTAGCCTGTATTGTTTCCAAGGGAGCTCAGTAATTAAACATGGATTCCCTCGTTAAATTAAGAAAACAAAACTCCAATTAAGTCCATCTGCTAGCGCATCGCCGTGCATATTATCTATCAATTTTTTAAAACTAATCAGGGGAAAGTCAATCCATTATAATGATACTATCTTTGAAATCTTAGTTTAACAGGCTCGAGGGAATTCATTGTTGACACATTTTTTGCTCTTTGTGCGTTTCTTCACACGTTGCTGTGTATGTCTGTGTGTCCTTTTGTAAGCTTGATTGCTCACTTTAATGTATGTATAATGAGTGGAAGCTTGCATACATTTGTAACGTGTGTGTGTGTGTGTGTCCTTGCTCACCATCTGATCTGCGGCCTGCCCTCCTCGTGGTCCATTGTGCTCTACTCGCCGATGCACAAAGACCTGTGGACCGGGGAATTGGTTTTGCTTTTGGAGGAGACGGAGGTTAAGACAAAGTTGCTTTAAGCAGATTCTCCCTTTGATCAGGCGGCTCGGCGCTGAAAGGCCTTTCTGACAGAAGTCGGTGGCGGTTGGGAGATGGAGATCCGCATTGTTACGTTTCATCTCGCTTCGGTCTTTCTTTTTGTCGTTGTTTCACACTATTGTTCGTTGTGTGTACTCCCTACTTCTTTGTTATGCAGAGCGCCAGCCCCCCCCCCTCTCTCTCTCCCTCATTACTCCACACTAACACATGTGTGCACATACAAAGACTTAAAATGACTGAACACCTTGCATTCAGAAAAGTCTGTGTAGTTGCAGATGCTGAGACGCACCTGAAAGGAGGCTTAGTCATGCTATCTGTATCATCCCTGTCTGCCACCACCTGTATGATCATTCATTATTGTGATTTATCACACATTTCATGGTTATGAAATATTTACGAATATGAATGTGTCCAATACAGTATACTCAGGTTTTAGAATTAATCTGAATTTGCTACTTAAGCTCGAGGAAAATGGTAAATATAAATGCTTAAACCCAGAGACAGTTAAGACTATTTACAGACTACTCGATGATGAAAACAGCTCTATTTGCTTTCTCCCTGTCCACACAAAGAATTTTAACCTATTTCAAAGGTTTCTCACAGCTTGCCTATTCTGCAGTTAACAAAAAAAATGTATTTCCTGTCAAGCCAAATGATTATCAAATTCATTTAGCACAACATCCTCAGAGCAGACCAGGAAGTGTAACAACAAGCCTAATGGGTGAAATGAACACACACACACACACACACACACAGATGGTATACTGTTGTGGGGTCTTTCTTTTGTACCCTCTTTCAGTATTGAAGGGGCCGTACAGCTGACCACAGCTTGGTGAATAGGTGTTGCCATGGATGCGTTTATAGCTATTCCAGTCACATACACTCAACAGCAATTAGTTCCATGTACCACACGGAGACATGTTTTGTATACGTTGTGTTCGACGTACATCGGGCTCGGCGATCCACTCAGTTTTCTCATGTGATTTGGGGTTAGAATGTCCATGTGAGAGGAAGCTTTCCAAACAAACTGCCGCTGTAAGAACTGCGTCCTTCTCAGCCGATGGCTCCATTAAGCTGGAACACAAACATTCCCACCACTCGGCCTGGTTGTCCTGACGATGCCGTGGGAGGGGCTACGCGTGGTGATTGGACAGTCACCTGTTCTTCATTCAAGTGCTAATGTGGTGTGTTGTTCTGTTAACTGATGCATCGCCGTGAGACATTCATGGTCACCAGCAGATAACTTCACATGCCTTTGGGGAAACCCTGAAGGTCCCATTCATCGGGTGAAGCATCTCAACATCTCCATAAATGCATCATACACTGAGACATGGTCAAGCCCCAAAAAGAAACGGAGCCGCCGGACAGTCCAATTCACGTTCAGCTCTTCATGCTTGCCGGGGAATTCAAACTGTGACACGCAGATGACTGATGAAAGCCGACGAACATCCCTAAAGCTCTTCTTGTGGTTTTGCAGATAGCAGACGCGGCCAAGACGTCCTCTCAGGCCGATGACTTGTACCTGGACGACGTGGGCTCAGGAGGTTACTACCCCGAGGACGATGACGACTTCAACTCGGGGTCCGGCTCAGGTAAGAACCAAGTGTATGCGCCAGAGGTGTGATGATGGCGTTCACTTCCAAGTCTTGACGCTAAGACCGCCTCGCTCTCTTTCTCTCACTCGTTGCGAGATCGCTCTGTTGCCCCGACCGCCGTAGGCAAGTGTGCAAACTTGACATGTCTTTCTTTATTAGCTCCTCCTCCCCACTTGCTTTGAGCACCCTTTGCGGCGCTCATTCATCGGTCACAAGTAGCTCGTCTGGGCGAGAGAGTCGTGAAGCTGCAGTGAGGGTGTCGTGTAAGGTGACAGGCGAGAGGACTGTGATCAATAGCCCCTCCAATACTGTATATGCACCTTACTACTCTGCTGTTATCTATTCTAGAGGAGAATCAAGCTGTAAATAAAGCATTCAAATGAACTCCACAGAGCATCAGTAACTCCATATAGAAAAAAAAAACGCATCATAGTCATCATTATTCCGCTGTTTGTCGACCTCTTTCTCCAAGGTGGAGCGGAGGAGGTGGTGGATGAAAAGGTGAATGTCAGTGTGGTTTATATCGAGCCCAAAGCAGCGGAGCCCACCAAGGACGCCACCAAAGATTTCACGCCCAAGGTGGAGACGCCAACGCTCAGTGAGAGCAAGCCCAGGAAACCCGTCAGAACAGAGGTAGGTGGCGCTGCTCGACCCGTGCTCAATCACATAGTCTAATACAGCCTGATATATCGGGCCCACTAAATATTCAGAACAGTATAAACTATAAACTCCTTACACTTTAAAACAATTGAGAGCAAGAAATGCTCTGCACTTTTCAAAAATTAAACTTTGGTTGAATAGATAAAAGCGTTTCAAAATAACTTGATCCAGATATGCAGCTCTACTGATATGTGTTCGGTTAGCTGATGTATCATTTAGGCTCTTGTTAATATACTATTTCTCCTAAATAAATAGCATATTTTTCACAGTTTTAAACTGTATCTTTCAGTAGTAATTCTGTGTTTCACAGCGTATGTGATCCTGCTGATGTACCGACATGTGTTTATGATCCACCTGAGCATCCTTAAATCCCACCATCACTCCTTAAACATTTAAATACACTGAGTGTCATCACATCCAGGAACATTTCACTCTGGCTTCCTGCTTCGCTATATAAGACATTTGCAATCACATTGGCTCATTTGTCTTAACTCAACAGAGAGCGACACAGCAGCTCTGTGTGTCTTCAGCTGATCAAGTATGTCATCAAATCCTGCGTAATACTCTGCGGGCCATGAGGTTGCCTTCAGGATCAAGTGCTCACGTCAATTCTCAATGTTTTCGCTCCATTGCAAATGATGGAGGATTACATCTCTCTTGGACTTAATCACATATTCTGGAAGCATCCACTTCTGTGTGATGCCTTCTTACTGTACTCTGCTGGATACTGCATCTGTCGGGGGGATTAGTCGTCAAGGTCTCAACCCCCTAAGCCAGGCGCACCTGACCTTGTTCCACCCTCTCCCCTTCTTGCTTTTGTTAAGGCCTTTTTGGTACTTTGATACTTTATACTGTTATTGGGAAAATGAAAACATGAGATACATGAGACCGCAACCACTCCAGATAATTTGCATCTTTTCCAAAGACTCCCCGAAAAAGCATTTCTTTAGCTGCTTCTATGAGCCTTGCACTACTCTTTTGGGGCAATCTGGATGTGTTCCATCCTTTCTTTGGCAAACCTCTCCAGGCTTCACCAGCAGGTTTCATTCTGGTCCCCATTCTCCTTCGTTGCCTGGAATGCTAAGTGCACCCGTGAAACCCACCCTTTATAGGAACACTTTTGGGAATTCACTTATTCAATACTCAAGTCTGTAGGTTCAATATTGAGCTGGTATCAGTCAGTTAGCTCATCTTAGCTTAGCATGCAGATTTTAAACAAGGAGACAGCTGTCAAAAGGTTTTAAATCCAAAGATCACAAATAAACATGTTGTATTGCGGTTATTTATATCTTGTTTGTTGTGCCTCTGTTCTGAATTCAGGCGCAAAGAAATTCCACAAATAACTCGGTGTAAAAGCCCAAATTGTTCTTTCTTTTGTTCACTTTTGAAAAGGGTTGAAGAGCCGCTGGTAGATTTCCTACCTTTCAACAGAGCCTCTCTTAATGCTAAGCTAAGGGATCTGGCTGTATTTCCTACTGAACTTGTCCTAACATATCTCTTCCTCAGATGGTAACGGCAGTGAGGAATTTGCGGTTAATGCCATGACAACGGAACGAACACAAGTCCTTCAAACACACCGAGGAGGAATATGAGAGCGTGAAAGTCAGTAAACGTTGATTAACCTTCCATTCTGTTTTCCCTCCTCATCCAGGCCCCGGTGCCCGTTACAGAGGAGACGCAGAGGAACCAGATGACTAGTACGACTAGTGCCCCCGGCGCACCCCAGGACCCCATCGAGGTCCGCACCGAGAACCTCTTCCAGAGGACGGAGGTGCTGGCAGGTATGCGTCACATCAAACTGCATCCCACCTATGGTTGGGTACCGAGAACCGGTACCAATACAGCACCGGTTCCTACACGACCGGTACCCACCGCAACGCATCGCAGGTTTGGGTGCTTGATTTCGGTTCCTGAGCCGATTGAAACACTTTATTTACACTCTCTGATGACACGGTCCTCGCCTCCCGTGTGGCAAGCTGACGAATGATGGCATTTCGTTGGATTTTTTTCGTCTTTATTTTACGCAGCAAAGCGTTGACTAAACGTAGAAATAATAATAAATTCTATCACACGGTAGATAAACAACATGCTCTTGTGCTTAATGCAGCTCTGTGTTGCACCTGCTGAATTCATGACATCAATACATGGAGACAAACAAGAAGTCAATCCAACATGAATACCATTCAATATGTTACATATCTTTAGTTCCTGCACAATGAGCATGAATCTAATTCTAATCTAATTAAATGTAAAATTCCAATGAAATAATATATACACGTCATGCTCTTATAGAGGGGAAACTCGAGTTACTAAACTGTAAACAGTTTATATATTGTTCATAGTTTGGAGTTAAAAAGTGTTTTTTTATACGTTTCTATTTGCAGTATTGTTTAAACAGTTAATCTAGTGTTCAATTTGAAGAACATTTTTGCCTTGGCATTTCAATTATTGTTTTGTCCTTAAATAGGCACCGGTATCGGAAAAAAACAAACGATACCCATCCCTGATCCCACACTACAGGCGGGTTGGCTTACTCCTACTTCTCAGCACCTCTTGGCATTTGCTTCTTATTTATATTATAGAAAGTTTAGACAGCGTGCTTGCCAAAATGTCAAATATGCCTTTAATACTTGAGCTCTTAAGGGAAGTATCTTTTCAGTTTAATATTTTACAAATACATCTTTTGATGCATTTTAGAAGCGTTCATTTAATTTTCCTTCCAACGCTTCTCAAGTTCTCCTACGTTCCAACGTGTGGGGATATTTATGGTAAACCGCGAAATCTTGAAAAAAAAAAAGGAGATAATTTCCCCCATGTCTCCCACCTAATCCACTTCTCCAAAGTAATGTTTTTTTAATGAACTCCATCTGCATCTCTCTGTGGGACCTTGCATGATTCAGAGCGTGGTGGGTGTTTCAAGTGTACCGCTTTGAATTCATGCAACAGGGCAGAATTATCTGACTGGGAATCTCTGTGATGCCTACGAATCGGAGGCGACACTGATTGGCACCTCGCTCTCACTTTGTTGTGATCCATCTGGTGTTGACAGCAGGGCCGGCCTGTGCAGGAAACTATGATGTCCCTCACAGTGGCACAATGGGGAGTTAGGAGCATTAGTGAGGAGAGGGGGGGGGGGGGGTAGGTATGTTACCGATGCCCTGTTTACAATGTGTCGTTAGCATTGATGATTCAGAAAGAAACAGTGAGAGAAAAGCTCTCTGCGAGCTTAATTTATCAGAGCAAAGATTCTCCTGTAGACCTTAATCCCAACGACGTCCTCTGTGTCGTCATGAAGTGTGGCCTCCACAGTTATTCTAGTCACGCAGGACTCACTATGTACCAGTCATCTGAATGTGACAGTAACGTCTATACCGCGTTAAAGTGATGGACTATATGTCCATTGTGATAAATTGAGTGCTTCCCCATTGACAGGAAGTATGGGCATCGATTTCACCCGAGACAGTTGGCACTTTCCCCCCATCTAGCCCTCAATATTTATGGTTTGCTGGGGAATTGAATTAGTATTGAAATGTGTTGCATTGGATTTCCCAAGACATCTCACTTCAGATTATCTATTATCAATAAAGGAATACGCTTCTATGATCCATCTCGGCTCACCAGTGCTTTCTTAAGGACGTTAACACACGTGGACACACGAGCACACTTTGATGGTTCCCTTTCCTTCCTGTCTCTGCGCGCGCCCCCCCCCTCCCCCCCCCAACCCACAGCTGTTATTGCAGGCGGCGTGATCGGCTTCCTGTTTGCCATCTTCCTCATCCTCCTCCTGGTGTACCGCATGAGGAAGAAGGACGAGGGCAGCTACGACCTGGGAGAGAGGAAGCCCTCCGGCGCCGCCTACCAGAAGGCCCCAACCAAGGAGTTTTATGCATGAAAATGAAAAAAAAAACATCCCGCCGTCAGATGGAAAGATCGCGAGTGACTGTCAAAACCTCAGTCCACGGCAACGGAGAAACAACGACAGAATGTTCTTCAAGTTGATTAAGGAAAGAAAATAGCATAAAGGAAAGCTTTTGCATAGAGTATTGTAATTATGATCTTTTTCTTTTTCTTAAAAAAAAAATAAGAAAAACAATTGAAAACCAAGCATTTCTCATTTTATGGCAAATCTCAGTGTATTTAAACATTTTGTGTATTATTTGAAAAAACGCTGAAAAAATAGAAAACCGGATGTGTAAAGGCGAGGGATCGGTTTCTAGTCGCTGACTACTTTTAATTGTAGCAGTATGTTATTTGTAATGAAAAAACAAGTTAAAAGTGGAAATAATTGAATATAATTATTCTGTATCAATCCTACTTTCAGTTTTTTTTGTCCTAGCATGGCTGTTGTTGATCTCTAAAGGTGTATTACATTAATTTATCTTATTTCTCTGTTTTAAAAAAACAAAACAAATTGCCTTTGTAGTTTTGATGAAGCTCTCCTGTCTCCATATTAACGCTGTTAACGGTAAATGTTAACATTAATGTTAATGTTAATGTAAATGTTCCCCCTTCAGGTTCCAATGTTTATTATTTGCTCTCGCATCAGTTTTTTAGTGAGCGTTTCATCATGTCCTCTTCATTTGTTTGTTCTCTTTTCATTGTAGCCTTTATTTTCTCTCTTCTTTAGACAGCATTTCTTATTTGCATACCACAAACAGGTCTTTGAATAGATACATTCAGCGCGTCATGGCTCGAGGAAAAAAAAAAAAAAGATCTTGTTTCTGCTTGACGTCCAGCCGCACCTCTTTTCTATTTAAGCTCTTTTTTTCACAGTGCATATCCACTGCCACTCTAGTTCCCCCCCCTAACCTCCCTCGCTCCCACCCTTTTCCTCCCGTTGGAGCGCGTTCAGTCAGGTGGTCGCCCCTGTCCCAGATGCTCTGGGCCCTCACATCTGCTCACCAAAGGGCCCCCACGTGTAAAGCACACACCTTTGCAGCAAACATCACTCGGGGAAAACAAAGAAAGAAGAAGAACTCCCACCCGGGTTGGTAAATAAAGCTGCCGCTCCTGTTTTCTGTCCAGTGGAGCCGAGTTTAGCCGACACGAGGCCACGTAGCCACAATAATGAAAACACCGCTAGAATGTTTATATTCTTGCGTTACGTCTACACAAACCTGCTCTGGAGGGACGTGGGAGTTTTGTCCAGCAGGTTTGTGAAGTTGCCTTTTAAATATTTTTTTTAAGCTGTACAGTAGACTGCGTAGATGGTGTCACATGGTCCGAACTCCTAACACCATCCACCTGAAGTTGTGCGTCTCCTTCCTTGGATGGACCTGTGATGTAGACTCATCCTCAGTCTCTTCATCCCTGTTGTCCACTACTCACCTCATATAGAATCAACGGTACTGAACTATACTGAAAAACCCAAAGACTCACAGTATTCCTACTCTCAGACCCCCCCCCCCGGCCCCACACACACACCACATGGCCACATCATGTTTTTACCTCCTTCTCTTGTTCTTCACGCTTTTAGTTTCTTTTCTCTTTTTTTCTTCTTCTCTCTATTAGAGACCTGACCTTTGAGTCCAATTGCTTATTAGTACATGAAAAGATATATAAATATATATAAATGTATATTCACAAATGTTTTAAACCTTCAAAGTGCCTACCATTTGGAAATGTACTTGCTCAAGGTGAGCACGAGGCGGGTGTGCACACGGCGGAGGGGTGTAACCGACTTGACTGGCATTCTGTGAGCATAGGTGACTGTAATGGTAACTTTTTTTTAGTCTTACAAAAGCTGACAGTATTGTACCTATAAGTTGAAACAACACTACTGAATAAACATTGTGGCCTAATATCCAACCGCTTGTTATGTTACTTTTTTTTGTTTTTTCCTTCATTAACTGTTGAGGGTTGTGTCACCAAGACATTTAATGAATTATTCCCATCCATGCAAACAACACAGTAGTATAGAGTCTATAACACAGTAGTAGTAGTAGTAGTAGTATGGCTGTCAACATTGCTGTTGGAGAAAATGATGGTTGGCCACAGCTTTAACAACTTCATTTGCCTACTCTGTTTGTTAGAAAAGCAAGTAACAGCATTTTATTTATGCTTCAGAGATGCTGGTAGAGGCAGATTTGTTAAACTTTAGGCAGCTGGCAGTCTCCCCTTGCCTCTGGCCTGCATGCTAAACTGAGCTAATCGCCTCCTGGCTGCAGAGCTAACAGAAAGGCACTAGTGAGCGGAATCAATCTTCTCATCTAAGTCTGAAAAAAGGGATTAATCACCTTTTATAGAATGTTTCAATATTTTAAAACCTCAGCATTGTACTAACTTTTAGGGTGTCATGGTGTCATAATTACAGGAAGCGTTTTTTCTTCTATTCCATTATGAGTAGATTCAGGCAAATATTCCTCCTGGGAGCTATTACCAAGTGTTTTGTCTAAGAATTTGAAAACAGGCGCCTTGCTTCACGGCTCATTAATCTCTTTTTTAAAATCTCCATCAAAGTGCTTGTTTGGTTAATTATTCAAAGGTTAGACTTTCTTACCCTCGAGCCAAAATCACCGCAAAGCACAGCTGACCTCAAAAAAAGAGAAGGCTTTCTCTGTATTTATAGATGGAAGACTTTAAGACTTCAAAAAAAAATGTAGGCCTGCCTTTAATGCTGTGGAGCATTCGCTCTCTTAACCTTACTTGGAGTATGAGGGGATTATCAACGTGCAGATGAGTAATCTGGATGTGGGTTACGTGGTCCACCATATCATTTTAGTGACCTAATCTCCCCTCGTTACAGAGGCAGATTAGAGTAACGGCAGGGATTAATCTCACGCGGGATTGAGTGAACCGGCAAACAAGGGAGGCTGAAAGTGAAGCTCCACGCAAAACTCTCAGGGGACGACCGGTCTAATCTCACCCACAGCTTTGCTGATTTAAAGCTATCACATAAAACACTTGTAACCCAACGCCCAGATGATGCTTGTTAAAGAACATGCATGGAATATCCGCCTTCCTGACATTTGATCGAGACTCACTCTGTGATTTTACATGCTGCTTCATCTCAATGGAGTTATTCATACTCAAAAAGCCTTCATGTGTGCAAAGACCCACCTTGTGATGTTATCTTTGATGATGACAAAGGGGCAGAGGAAGTGAGAGTGCACGCATCGTTGCATATTCTTAAAGTTTGTGTGTGTGTGTGTGTGTGTGTGTGTCTGCACAAGTGGGTTCTTGTGCGTGTCTGCTCCTCTTTTGTGTAACCTGAGGGGAGGAGGACTGGTGGGGACGGGATGAAGCTGCCCCGTGCTGATATGTTGTCTTAAGTGAATACTCCTCTTTCTGCCCCTTTCTAAGTAATCTGGTCACTACGTGCTCATACGTATGTGATATTTGGCCGGAGGCAGTTTGTACAAGACATCCCACCAGGATAGGACCGTTTCAGGGGGTGTGAGAGGTTGGGGGTGGTGCAGCAGGCAACCAATAGGAGATGCCGTTTATATTAAAGCAGATTCAGCGACCAACATTTCCCAATCAGAGTGTTCCGCTCTACGCTGCAATGCTGCATGTGTTTGCCCTTTTGGTCTCCGGTTTGTCTCAAAGTGCAACCGATTTTATGTGCTGTTTAAGTTTTTTTCGGGTCAGTGCAGGGGGGTCTGTCGAAGAGAGAGAGAAACTGTAAACACTCCTCAAAGACGTAGGGGGCACGGCGATTAAAATACTTTTAAACCTTCTGTTCTTTCAGCTTTTGTCTATCTAGTTTCTTTTCTTTGCTGATTGAATAAAGCTGTCGGCCCGTCGACTGGTAGTCAGCGCCAAACCATGCAGAAACATCAGGGAAATGGCGTCCAAGGTAAACAGGCTGTCAGGCCTCATCAGACCTCATGACTGGAGACTAAGCCCGGGCCCGACTGGAGTGGACACGTTGCACCTCAGCGACCAACAACACACGGAGCGGGCCCCTGGCCCGGCAGACATAACTGTGATGATTATAACATGCTGTAGTTCATGACTATGTCGTGCCCCCGCTCGGTCGTAGTCGCCGTTGCCACAAGCCTCGGCCTCATCTCTGCCAGCTGCAGCCGCTCCTGCACTCAACTGTGCAGCTTCAAAGGGACCAGTGGCCCCACAGCTCATAGCATAGAAGTGCATCAAACTGGAAGTGTGTCATCTGAGGGTATCAAAAGAGACGAGGTTGCACTGAATGAGACTTACCTTCCTATATGAGGCACAAGCTATATATATATATATACATAAAACCACTTTGCCTCTGCCGCCTCATTTTAAACCCAGACTATGTGCCATTTAACTACCTAAAGTGGGGATGGAAGTGCGCTGTAGATTGTTTAAATAGAGCCCTAAGAGTGAGAAGCCATATATAAAGAAATAATATTTACATATCTGGGTCCTGCAGTTGGAATGGAAAATGATTATTGTTAAAGCATTTTACACATTTTTAGTGAAACTTCTGTATCACTACTGAGCACTACCAGACCAATAAAGGAATGAAAAGAATACTCCACAAAGAGAAACAAGTCACCAATTCAAAGTATTCGTGGCGGGGCGTGGTCGGGCCCAGCTGCAGAGGGGACAGAGTGGGGGGATGGGGGTTAGGTGGGGGTTCAGGTACCGGTAAGTGGCCTCAGCTGTAATCAGTTTGGACTAATTGTGTTCTTCCCACATATGTACGGAGGACTGACCGAAGACAGACAGTGGGACAACGACCAATGAGCCCCATGGCCGTTACAGGCTGTGCATAGAAAATGGAAACTTGGGTACCAATCCATAACGAGCGACTTGGCCTCTTTACGCTGAAAGAGGACTCAGTGGGTAACGTGCATTTGTTACCGGGGCCCTTTCTAGGGCAAAGCTTCGCACCTTGCTCATTGTGTGAGTAGCAAGTGCAAGAAATGTGCCCGTAATTGGATAAGGAGTTTTGGGATGGTGCATTGTCGCCGTTATCTATGCCCACAACACAACAACACGTCTTAATCATACAGGATATTCTGCATCAATCCACATCTACACCTGTTGGCATTTAGCCTTTCAAAGAAAAATGTCACCACAAAAAAACACCTGCTTCTCCAATTTGCTGCATCTTCCATTTAAATATCAATGAGCCAGATGCAGGCCCACAAGGCTTTTTAAAAGTCAGCATCTGCCACCTTGTTGAATGCTCTTCACTGGATTTAAGGTGTGACTGGTCAAAGAAGGCAGAGGATATAAATTGTTTTTCTTGATACAAATTTCCTGGCCTTTCCGGAAAGCTGTGCCAAAGGAAGCTACTGAAACTCACCTGCGAGCGAGCTGAGCTCAGCCGTGGTTTTCTGAGGATTTGACTCCCAAAGGAGGTAAATCATGTCCGCATGCCGAAGAAATGAAAGAAACTGCAATGAAGTGTTACATTTGTACCGATCTGGCAGAGCCACTGTCTCGGTTTCATTTATCGTCCCAGTCTTTGAAAGCTCTGAGTCATGTATTAAAAGGTAATTTAGTTCTTGAGATTTTAAAACTTAATGATGCTTTTTACATTAGGCGGGGAGGCATAAGGTAATTATGCAACAATTTGGCTCAGACGATCCACTGGGGAATTTGAACAATTTGAATTCCTCGGTTTGAAGTAAAAACAGAGCTGGTCCGGGTTAGGAGTGCAACGCTCTGCTGCTGCTGTTAGTTGGTTGTTGTGATTGTTTCAAACATTAAGCAATTAAGTCATCACTGCTGCATAAAGAACTGCACATTTGGGATGGAAAAAGAATGTAAATTCTGCTACTAAGTAACACATTCAGATAATGAGAAAAGGTGTTTTCCAGCCCTCCGTTCTAACAAAAGAGCTAACATGAGGTAGAAATGAACCATGAAAGCCATAAAACAATGTCTGAGGCTACCTCTCTTAAAAAAAAGCTTTCATTTGCTTTTAAAACTCAGTCCATCAAACCGTCACTTGAAAATGAGTTCTCAGTTTATTTGTATTCGTTTTATAGCGTCATCTCTATTGTTTCAGCTTTGCCATGCCACTCAGAATCACAGCATGTTCAAGTCACATGAAGGGCACGTCAGCCTGAGGGATTGTTGGGATCCAATCATGTTCGGCATGTAGCGTAATGAACGTTATGGCACTCCGATTCAATGCTTCACTATTTTACACCTAAATAAATATGATTTATTTACTTATTTACTATATTTTCCAACATGGCTCTTGTCTTCAGTGGAAAAACACAAGATGTTGCCATTAACATGACACTTTACTCACTTCTACTGCCCCAGTAAAATTGTTTTATTTTTAGCAAACTGTTAAAATCCTTGTACGTTCAAGCGTTTCTTTCTTAAAGGTTTTATTCTATTTGTTTTATTTAGTCATTCTAGTACCTATTAGATGTAGGTCACGTTAAACCACGTGGGTGTAACGTCACCGTGGACAAACGTGATCTGCAGCTGCTGATGGAAGCAACGACTAGGTTGCGAAGCCGGGTACGTTAAGAATAGCCTAAACAGTGTTACTTCAAACTTCCATAAACGCCTCAAATCTACATTAAACAACGCGATGTATCCGTGATTGTAAATGAGACGTCGTTAGGCGGCGTTACAGACATAATACGGTCGGTCTTTCTAGCCCAACAGCCGAGGAAGATGCTAACACAGCGGCTAGCTAGGTGACTTGTGCTAATGGAGCTATGAAGCTAACGAGCTGCGCTCTAACGTTACGTCAAAACGTCACTATGGCGGCTGGCGTGTTGTAGCCGGGGTCTTTGGCGGTGGAGCCCCAGCTTTCAACGGCCAGTAAAACCGTCTCCTTCGGGCAGACTGAGCTTCGAGTCCTTGCTGGAATCATCTAAGGTAAGTTTTTGTTACCACTTTTCGACCTTGTTGTATTTTGAACACTTTGTACAGAAAAATAAGGGACGATTCGCACCGACGGGGCCGTATTGACTCAAAGCAGGGTGCGCTATGTCATGCTCCAATACGGGACGATTCCGTATTTTAAAGGACGGGTGGCAACCCTAGTTGGGTGCCGTGCCGCTGGCTGGGTGGTTGGTTTCTGTCGCCGCCGTGCCAGATTGCGCTAAACTTAACCTTCTAGACGTGGCCTCCATTCAGCCTGATCGATGCTGTCCGGCCTTTTGATTGGTCAGTTCCACTTCAGGTGCTCTGTTCTTCACCACAGTGTGAGGCCACGTTCAAGGTGTTTTGTCTGCTAGCCTGTCGCACGAATTCACTTGTAATAGAACAAACAACTTAGTCAGGTCTTGAGAAGGACACTTTTCAATGCCCTGAATTATGCCTCGATTTGGTTTCATCCAATCTGTTGGCCCATTTTTATGAAGGTGAAGGATGGTCGTGTGAGCTCACAAGATTCATCTCATGCCCTCTTGTGTATGTATATATATATATATATATATATATATTTTTAAATTGCTTATTCTGTTAAAGTTAAAGTTAATCCTCTCACACAATTGTCAATTACATTTTTTGATTGCACTATTTTATTTTGAGAACCTCCAAATTTGTTTGGACTGTAGGCAGAGAATCAGCATTTCAAAGAAGACTAATTATTCTCAAGATTAATTTATCAAGGTAAAAGTTATAGTTGTAAGGCTTGTTGGAACACAAAGCTTATTGTAAGCCCATAATATTATGTTTCACCCTTACTCACTAGCTACTAGACAATACTTTCTTAACTGAAAAATAAATATCAACCCATCTGATTAGACATTTGTGCATGGATGTGTTTGAATTCATTCTCATGTCGGTGTTACAGGAGAAGCCAGGTCATTACAAAGATTGGTAGGATAAACAGGCACGATGTATGTCTCCACTTAATGCCAACGGACACTTTAATTCTACTAGCTAAGTTATTTTTATTGAAATGATTCTAGATTTGCATGTACGCAACGGGACAAGATTTGGGTTTTGGAAGCGGTCTGGTTTCCTTTTTTTAGTCGTGGTTTTTCACTTTGGTTGAATGCAGGTAAACGCTCTTTATACGGAGAAAAAGAGGCAGATATTTTTGGCCATAATGCAATCTGGGAGCCTGACGTGTGTCAAGGAATTCCAATTTTTTGTTGGTTCAAAATTGTTTTTTAAATTGCCGACTTGTGAAACAGCGACTACATGTCAACTTTGTTAGTTGCGGTACAAAATAATCTGTTGGTCCCCTACGCTGGGCGCCATTAAGGTCTATGTCAAACAAAAAGCTAAATCCATGTGAAGACGGCTCACTCTGGACCAACCACCAGATAAAAGGTGACTGCTGTAAAAGCTGTGTGATTGCTGTCTGCATGTTACAAAAAGTAGGACTGGTACAATTAAGAAAAGGCTTGTAACCTTCCACTCACAAGACAAGCTGGATTTACAAAAATGACAAGCTGCTAATTTTGCCACTTAATCAGAGCTTCTTGATTGAACACTGACTGATAATGAATGCCAATGCGCCACCTTTTTTCTTGATAGGATTTTGAAATCACGTCATTCCCCCAGCACTCGCACACACTCTTCTCATTTACCCCCGCTATAGCCCGCAACATGACATTACCATCATTTAATTTAAACGCAGCCTGCTCCTCGGAGGTCCATTGAGAGAAAATGGAAGTTTTGTTTTTCATTAGAGTGCCCGAGATGGGAACTTTTATATACTAATTACATCTGAAGCTAAGGGGAGGAAAAGGCATATGGATTTGTGCAAGGAGCCCATGGGAACGCTCCCTTTTCTCGGACTGGAACACTTAGTTTGTGAATGGTTTGAATTAGGATTTTTAGTCGCGTTTGACAGACTTCGTCTGCAGTCAGTCACTTTGAACTACATTGAATATTTAGTGTGGTAAAGCACAATCATTACAGAGAATAGGGAACGATTTCTGACTAATCCATACAATGACTCCGTAGATCAAAGGTGAGGAGGGAAAGATGAGATTTGACATTGAAACTTTCGAAGTAATAAACTTTTTAATAAAATGCATACATTTCTATGAGAAAGTTCAGGAAAGTCTCAACATGCTGATCACACCTCCTTTTAGTCTTCATCATTTTATTATATATTCATCACAGAAAGCTGCTGCTTTTCAGTCACTGAACTCCGGTAGACCTTTCCGAGAACCTGCTGCCTTTTGTTCTCATAATCATCGCAGCAGCGTGCGATGAAAGCCTCATATCTCCAAGTAAATCTTTCCACGATGTTAAAACCAGTGGGGGCAAGGAAGAGCGCTGCGTCTTTGAAGTCAAATCTTTACTGAGAAAAGCGCGCTCGGAGTGTTGGATGTGATGTGCACTAGTGTAGCAGCTGAGCCAGATATGTGGTTCATAGCGATGGGGACGGTTGGTGGAAGATGGGCTCCAGGGGGGAGTGGCCCTCACGTTAATCCTCTGGGGACGGATGCAGTGATTCCTGACTGAGTCTGAGATGTTGCCGTGAGGACAGCCCGGTTAACGATCTGTGCAGTCCTTCATGTGACTGAAAAGCTTCGCTGGCCAGGCTTCAGACATGTCGTGCTGCCTGAATCTCTTCCGTGTCTACAGTGTTTGAATCTGCTGGCTGCTGTCACCTCCGGCATATGGGTCGGGGCATGGCATATGGTCTCTGCGCGCACTCTGTGATGTGTGCATAGTCACACGACACTTTTCCCGCTGCACGGTACGAAAGGAAAACTTGCACGGCTCCCACTTTTTATGACTAGTCTAGTGTTTCCAATAAATGACCTACAGACTGCATGGACACGCTACATTTTCACGAGGAACCATAAATATTTGGGTACTTCTCATTGGGTTGCTCGGGGCCTTTTAACTGGGCGGCTCAGAGTCGGCCTGTGGCTGCTGATCTCGTACCGAATGCAGGCTTTCCATGGTGGCGTCTGGGCCTTGGCGCCGAGCCCCGATCCGGGTTGGTGATGGCTCCAACAGCAAGTGGACCATGACGGGCTGTCCTCAGTCCGAGGTTACCTTTTGTCTTGGTAACATTGTGTTTTAGGAAGGACTTTTTTGCCATTTCATTATCATTGATATTTGTACAACCAAAATGGTTTATAAGCACACTAAATTATTCATTTATACTCTAAGCCCTCTATAGCATGCCAATTATTTTTGGGGGCAAAAAGTATTTCTCATTTGCTGGGCATAAAGTATTAACACAGGAATATGTTGTGGGCCTAATGAAAAGCATTTCATTTTGAGAGACAAGTCACCAGACAGAGCTCTGGTGTCACTCAAAAGTATTGTGTGTGTCAGTCACATGACCCTGAAGTCCTGGGTTAGCATTGTAGAATGCATTTAGGTGTGTTCTCCATCCGTCACTTCATCTTCCTCTTCACCAAACTCTGCCATTCAACTGACTATTGTTTTCTTATAAGAAATACGGAAGCACAAAGATGAAAATGTAATTTATCTATTTTCATGCACATGTATGCACGCACACATGCATGTTACTCTGCTGACTGACCCCCGACCTCTAACTTATCTCAAATGAACCTAAGTTCCTGTTCTGGTTCGTTAGGCTCCTGACATGTGCCTTTGTCCATTTATGTAATTACTATGGATGACAGTTCAACATAGTTATCATCTCCACACTAAAGCAGGAGGTTGCCTGAGGCAACGAATAAGAAGACAACTAGATATATAAATTATTGAAATATTTAGACAATCAAGGACTTGACATTCCAATGTATAATGTGCATGCATGCAATTTGTATATAAATATATCTTGATGTTAAAATATAAATAGTAGCAATCTGTGCAGCTTTGCCCCCCAAACGAGCCCATCATTCCCAAACAAAGGTCACACCGGCTTAGTGTAGTGTTACAAAGGGGCGGAACGTTTCTGGAAAATTTCCACAGGAATTTTGGTTGGGGAAGAGTTTTTTTGCAAAAGCATATAACTTAGAACTTAAAGGTAGTAGAGAGCAAGACTAAGCACGCCTAGCCCAGCTGGACCCTGGATGCAGCTGGTTACCAGAAACATAAAACGTTGTTTTTGTCATTACCAGCATATTTATTACTTGGTGTTAAAAGGAACATGGCTTCAGTTTACCAAGTTTATTTGTATCAGACAAGCAAACTGACAGCTCACCTTTGGAAAAAAGCTGAATGTATCCATTTTGAGCTGACATGAGTGGGAGATGGCTGCTGTACACTGGAGGTACTGAAGAAAGCATTTAGGCCTGAAAGGATTTAGGGAAAAACACACACTTTTTGGGGGTTAGGGGGGGGTGGTGATCATAGGCAATACACCTTTATTCAACGTTCATGTTTTTGTTGTTCGATGAAGTAAATGTCATTTTTAAAAGTTATGCATGTCTGCTTATGACAAGCTAAATATAGTTAAATTACCCCAACATTACCAGTTCATTCCTGTTAATTCCCATGGAGAGTTTCCAACCATAGTGTAGTGGAAGTTTCCTGAGACATATCAATATTCCATCACGGTTGTGCACCAGATTAGAGCAATTAAATTACAAAATAGAAAGAATGGGTGCATATTCTTTTATATTTTTCCAATATAATTTTGCCTTCATACAGACTTCACTCATTGAGTGGATACGCTGAGGCCCAACTTTACACCTCACAAATTAAAACTTGTCTTACTTTTATTTGCCTGGCAAGCATAGCTTCAGGGATAGCGTTCCTTATATCCACCTCCGGTCCATCAGTGCTCTGGACTGAATCATCTCAAAATGACCATGAACTTTCTCCAGATATCAATTGCTCTGGTTTGGCAGTGTAAATAGCCAGTGAAGTGGAATTGGAGGGAGGTAAATGTAGAATTGTAAACATTCACATTTAAATGGACTCCATCTGTTTGGACCTTATAACCTGTTACCTACAGCATTTGCTGGGCATTTCATCAATAATGTAAATACACACTAGCAGCTTTGATGGCAGCTTTCTGTACCTCGCCTTTCCATCGTGTTGTAACGGACTGACGGACTGTTGTGAATGTGAATACTTTTGACACCTCTGGAGAACCTGATAAATATTGTCTCCTTGCAACACAGCTTTCTCATTATCATCGGGTTTTGGCGACGTCATTGCTTCCCTCCTCCATTGAAACATTTTCATTATTTGTGACAGACATGGCCTCTGCCTGCCAAGATTTTAAATGATTGTTTCTTCTTTAGCTCTGATTGCGTACACATAACTTTGATTCCTTCTCTGTAGACAGTTGTGTTTAGTCTTCATCCTGCTAATGATCAGCTGTGCTTCTCCCTGAATTCATCCTCTGCTTGTTGTGCATTTCATCCTGACATTGATCGCCTCTGATGTGTTCAGGGCCTGTAGCAGTCGTTACAAGTTATGCTAGCGTTCAAAATCCAAAGCAGGTAAATTCTAGAATTTGAACTATGGCCATAATAATGAGATATTTTGTCTCATCACCATCTCAAATTCTTAAGCCCCGAGATTGACTTTTTGGGAACACTGCCTTTACATGTGACAGCTGAAGCGCTGTGTGACGCATCGCACGGGCTTCAAGCACTTTTCAGATTTTTCACTCGAGCCCGCGCACCTTTTCATCCGTCTCTGAATCAGCCATTCAAGCCCAAAAAACAAAAACATCACAGTGAAGCAAGACAACATTGCTGATTGAGCCTGAGCAGCAACAAAAGCAGATGGATTCTAAGAAAAGAAGTGGCCCCCTCGCTCCTCTTTTGCCTGCAGGGCTGATCTTTCGCCCCCTTTTGTGTGCTTTTGTCTCTTCTTTTTTCACCCTGCTCCTCCACCTGCTGTTTGTGGCCCAGTGGAGGCAGGGGAGAAAGTAGAGGGTGAGTGAGACAGACAGTGAAGAAAAGCAGGATGAGGAGAGGGAAGGGCTCTCGTCTCCAGGCAAGGCTTTAATGAACAGCCTTTGAAGTTTGCAATGACTGAGCAGCACCCGTGTCTTCTTCAAAAGGAGCCGACATCCCTCCGAAGACATGCCGTCCTTTCCTCTGACCCTTTCCGTGTCTTCCATCTCTCTCTCTCTCTCCTTCTTGATTTCCTTTCCCCCCTCAATTCCCCAATCCCGCGCAGGTTCTTCTCCTCCTCTCACTGCTCTCCTGCCACGGCATCCTTTTCCCTCCCCTTCTCTGTGATCAGGACATGGATCATGTCTCCACTTAACTAACCGTGGAAGTCTCATCCCGTTAGCTTCAGGACTATGAAGCCCCCGTGACAGCAGGAGGGATGTATGGGAATTATAAAGAAGGGGCTAGAGGCGGGGGGTTGGTGGTGCATGGGTGTGTGTGTGTAGGGCCGTGGTTGCCTGGGTGCATGTATCTATAGATGTGTCAAAGGCCCACATTCAGAAAACATGCATGCATGCCTCCTGAATTCAGGAAAAGATAGTGCTGAACCCCCCCACACTCCCTCGTCGTCCCCTGTCGCTGACACCACTCTGCTATCTCAACAAAGTGGCTCCTTGGGCGATTCCGCCTGCTGTCCGCCCATCCGTCCTAACCTCCCACGCTCTTCCTGCAGGTCATCCTTGTCTCTTGCTTTCTCCCTTCACACAGCCTCTCCATTTACCCCTCCACCACCTCATTGATCTAATTCCATTCCTGCTTCTGGTGGGCTTCTGCCGTACACTATCTATGAATGCACCCCGGAGCGATCTGTTAAGGCCATGCCTTATCAAAAGGAATATATACCGCGCTGCACATGGTTTGCATTTTGAACCGGGGGGGAGTGAACTTTGAGGTGCTGTAACTTTCAGAGTGTGATGTAAACTGTTCATTTTATGATGTGACACGCTATTCCACTGATGACAACTGATGGATGGAATGTGCCTGTAAAGAAAATGCAGCAAGCGCTAGAATTTAGATGTGCTTGTGTGCTTGTTGGACCTCAAGGGTGTGTTTTGAGTGGTGGAAGAGGAATTCAAATGGAATGGAACTCATTCCGGGTTTATTTTTGTGGTCCCAGTGCACAAAAGCGGTGGATTTGTTTTTGCGGTGGAATCGGACCCGATGACGAGGATAAATAACCTTCTAGATCATCTACGCTGATGATCTTGTTTAATTCCGTAAGCAATCGAGAGATTGGTGTCAAATTGCAGCTTTTTCATAAGTTTAAAGTTCAGATTTAAATGTAGGCATCCACAGCTTAATAGTTCTTTAACAAAACTACACGGAGCACCTTTTGTAATTTCAAAAACCTTGCGTTGACAGTCATGTGCGGTTGTTTGTTGGGGGCCGAGGCTGGCATGCCTGAATTCAGCTGTGTGTTTCTGGTTGTGGCGGACAGGAGGCCCCGAGACGGTCGGTCAGGCTTATTCTGTGTGATTACAGCCCCCTTCTCATCCAGGCCCCCAAGGGAGAGATCAATGGGTTGAAAGAACTGTAGCGTGGCACTTTGGTCCTCGCTCCCCTCGCCCTGACACCCTTCCCCTTCTGCCCTGAGCTCAGAGAACCTGTCTTCCTTTTTAGGGGATGTCCTCATGACAACCTGCCACTCGCTAATCCTGCTGTTTTTCATGGGACTTTGCATAAATAAATCCAGTTGTTTTTACTTAATGACAGATGTGAGGGGTTCTCGCACTATTGTTTCAGCGACCGGCATCTGAAATGTCTTGGATCTCGAGACACCAGGTCAGCAACACCCTGAACTGCAAAACCATTACGTAGGGTTTAGACAGAAAAACACTTCAGGCAGACTCAAGCAAAAGGTTTTTGTGATGCTTCTTTTCTTTTCATGTTCCCTCTCGTTTGTCTCCGCTGCTCACCGAGGCGGTTGTTTGAGGTTTTGAGTCCCGCCGTGCCTCTTCATGCCTGGAGAACAGCTTTGATTGTTAACCCATAAATGATTCATGAGTCATATTTTTAGGCTGTAGCCCATTTTGAATGATGTATTTATCAAGTGAGCTGTTCAGTATGTGTCCATAATCGAGTTGGCAGGAATATGTCTGAGATTTTAAGTGTGAGTGCTTTAAGGTGCTTTCAAATTTTTATTTTTTTCACTACATTGCTCTTAGCTAATCCTTTTTAAAGTTGTATTTTGTTTTGTGGAAATATTGTTCTTGGCTGGATTGTGGTGAAACCATAGCTGACCAAAGTTGACTGTGTTGTATTCAATGGCTGCATTATCAGAGTGGCACTAAAAATTGTTTAATTGCAACAAGCTTTGTGTACTGTGGTTCCATCTCTTACTTAATCCCCCCCCCCCGGACGTTGCTTTGTGCACTCATGTCAAACTACAACACCCTTACGCTTACTGCAGAGTTTAAAAAAATCTCCTTGTGGAATGATTGATTGGTGTCCCACCCTGCAGCCAGCGGGTGAGTCCTCAGGACCATGGACCACACTCAAATCAGAGGGGATTTTCAGTTACCCGAAGCACATGTGAGGACCTGTAAGACAAAGGGAAGCCCCTATTTCTTATGCTGAAGGGACATCAGTGACATGAAATGGATCCATCATATGTGTATAAATACATGCGTGTGTACACTTTTTTTATTGAATTGATTGAGAAAATGTGTCCAAACAGCTGTCCGGGTAGGCTGTTTGCATCCACACCAAGCTAAGGCGCTAACGAGCTAACTCACGGCCAGTTGCGAGCCACTTGGCCAGCGTGCAGTGAACAGCTGTTCAGGTAGCCTCGACGTTTTCGGGGTCAATGAATTAATGTGTTTACTTGAAAAAGCAATACCGTGATAATGTTTCTTTATATACCGTTGGCCATACTGTGCAGCCCTAATTTAATCACTTTAGTTATTGTTTTAAATCCAAGAGTTGCATCATTTTAAAATGTATTAAAACAAATGCAAAGCAAAACAAGTTTTGTGTTATTTCTATTTTTTTTCTCCTGAAGCAAACGGTCGGTACATCACTTGCTCTCCTTCGAATGACTTGCAGCCTGCGGCTGTGTTGCTCATACGGAGAACGCAAGTCCTCCGCTGTTAGAAACGTCTCTTTAGCGTCATATGGTTCGAAAGTTAGACGGTGCTGTGAGGCCATATTCCATAGATGATGAGGAAATGGAAAAAGACTGAAGAAAGGAGCTGAACCACACAAGCCCATGCTGTTATAGGCGCACACACACACACACACACACACTCCCAGGCACGGCTGTTTTCCTGTTTTGACTTATTGCTTTGCGATGCACTTTTCACCTTCAAAACATCATGAAAAATAAATACGTCCACCTCTCTCACGGAACAGAGGCTGCTGATAATCCAGAGAACTGAAGATGGGCTCTGCACATTTGTCTCCTCTTTGGAGTATATATCACCTTTCTTCTTTTCTTTGAGGAGAATAAGTAATTGTACACGATGGCACATTTCATTAAGAAGAGGAATGAGATTTGATTGTGCTCCTCTGTCGCTTGTTGTTCTGATATGTCGCATACTTCACATGCTCCTTTAATGGCTCTTTTTCTGCGTTTTCAGGTACTGAGCGCTTTTCTATTCATGATAATGTGTTTCTGAGCCCCACGGCTCTCTTATTACCCGAAGCCAGTGGTAACGACTGACTGTAAATCACATTTGCGGTTTGGGAAACGAGGGGTGTGACTGCGTGAATAGTCTTTTATTCTTCAAACTCTGAAAATATAAATTCATGAATGATTTTCCTTCAGATGCTCCTTTTAATGCTGTGCCTCCCTCCTCCTCTATCTGAATTGTAAAATCCAGGCAAAATAAGCCAGTCTAGTACTCATCACATGGATCCATATAAGGATGCCAAGTATTGCTCTACAGAACCCTTTTTATTGGTCTTAGATTGCATGGCATAGTTCAGAACACAAAAGACAAACAAATCCAGATGGGTCTCGGAGAAGTTAAACCGCAGCATTACGCCCATTACATTTTTTTATCAGCTCCTAAGCCTCCATAGATGGATAAGGAAAGTAATAATGTTGCATTATCCATTTCTGCCGGTATAAAGAACACTTCTCACAGATCGGTTGACTGAGTGGTTTAACATAATCCTTCCAGCAGTGCACTGATGTGTCAGGGTAAGAGGAGCTATGGGTGTGATGTCTCAGCAGTGGGTGCTGATGGCACGAAAGCTGTTTGCTCACCCACAATGCAGACAAAACCATCCCCAATTTGATACACCATCGTCAAGTTTGTTCTAAACGGTCTTTGCTTTAGAGAGTGGCTACCTTGAGATTGACAGATGCTACCAGAGGCATGCCTACCACAACGCCACTCCTCTGCAGTCTACATATGGTCAAATCCTGCCACTTGTTGGCTAAAAAAAACAGTATGGCATATGCCTAAATTTACTATGGCAATGCCCAAAATGGTAACGCTCGGGGCTTTAAAACCACAGACCGAAAACAAATAGCTGACGACATGACAGCATCTTCCACTTCGAGTTTATGCTCTAAATGAATTATAATGTGACCGGATTATTTCTGCTGCCCCGCTGGCCAAAAAAAAAAACATAATTGCAGTTTCAAGTAAAAGGAATGTTTGTTTTTGTGTCACTTTGTGCGTCAGCAGCCCTGCAGTGTTGTTCTAGGTGCTGCAGTATCACCCCGCTCAACTTCCAACGTGTCATCTGCCGTGTGTGAAGGCACGGTGCTGAGGTCACGTCAAGCAAAGACTATTCTGAGCTCAACCTTTCGCTTTATGTTCTCCCCCGTCATGTTTGGGCCTTGTTACAGATTACAGCATAGAGCTGCTGAAGTTGTTGTGTTAAGACCTCGACTCCACCCAAATCACCTCAGCCTCACTCCCATCTAACTACTCCCTTCTTGGAGAAAATCGCAATTTTCGCAAAGGCACTTAGAGGAAAAACCACTCCCTTGTAAAGTTCCAGTGGTTGCATGCAACTGCTTATAAAAACAGACAGTGGCCTATTAGCACCAAATTAGGCTTTTAACAGTGTTATGAAATGGAGAGGCCGTACACCCTTTTAGTTTGGGGTGCGCAGAGTGACATTTACAGGCCGGTAAATGGTGGTCAAAGAATGTAGTGCTTTTTGTACTGAATTAGTCTATTTTTATTTCCATCCTTCTTCACCTTTTATCGCCGTGGTTTTTGCTTCATTGATATTCGGCCTCTTCTCCAGCCTTGCTTTTAAAGCTCAAGGCCCACCCTTGACTGATTCAATGTGTACCCAGACCTTCTGGTCTGTATGTCTACCTGTGCCCCCAGGCCTTCAAATAATGCATTGAGCGTTAATCCCTGTTCACGGAAAAAGTAAAAAGTTGGTTTTGTTCTCTTCATTGAGCCTTTGGGAAGATCATATAAAAGTATAAAATATAAAAGTAATTGACAGCCAAAGTAATTGTAAATTGCCCAAAACTCTGTTCTCTTTTCATATTGTAAATGACATATTATGGCAATAAAAGTTTCCTGATTTGTAGTGGATGGTTGTGAGAGCACATGATTCAAATTATGTTTTGATTTGACTAAAATCTATTTTTATTTGATATAGAGGTCTGATTACATTAGTTTGTTTGACGGCTTGATTTAGACTTAAAATTCGTACCATTCCAATCGCCGACAGACGTCATCACTCATAGCTGAAAACTGCCCATCTATATTTGATATTGATCATCCCACGCTATCAAAAGCCTTTGTTAGTGGTTCTAAAAGTCAAATCTACTTTGTCAGCGAAAGGATGCTTTCAACCTTCTGAAAAAAAGAAATTCAAATTCAGTGCTTTGCTCTCCCGGGCAACAAGACATAGTGCAGCACCAATACCTGTTAATGTTCTTAGTGAGATGTCATACTTGACGTCCCAGAATTCAGTTGTTTAAAAGCCATGAGATAATAACACAAACATGAATCCCACGTGCTTGTGAAGGCGACTCAAATCCTCCGCTGGATTGTTGTGCTCTGCCCCTAAATGCATTACCTGTGTACAAAACGTGGGCCTAAACACACTCCGTGGCATTTGCTACAGAACAAATTGGTTTTGACTTGATGTAAGTCTCACGGATTCGAATGCCGACGGTTCATGAGAGAAAAACGGATGTTTCTGAGTGCTGCTTTCTGTACTTTGCTCTGTCAAACAAACGCAACCTTCAACCTGTTTGTTCAAAGAGACCCCTGGTGTTAGACCGCCAATAACGATGTTCTTTGACCTCAACTCCGGTATTAATGCACAAACAATCTGGCAGCGTCCTGATACAAACAACAAAAGTTGTTTCCAGAGGCGGGGGCGAACTTCTTGGGGGGCACAAAGGGAACCTTTGTTTCTCCTCTAGACGAGATGTGGGTGCGCCAACACTTGAAACGCTCCTCGTGTGGACTGCACACAGAACCCTAATAAAGCTCTGTGGGTGTTGTGTTCCATTCAATTAGCACCAGGTTGTGCTTCAGACACACTCGTAGGGGAGGGAGGACGACACCCTCTCACTGCGTGCAATTTAAGTCGGAGATTCTGCCCAAAATGAAGCCTCTTTTGTCCTTGTTTTAAGCGTCCGGGCCCAGATTACGTGTCTTGGGGAAGACTGATGGTATGTGCATGCAGCGCACCTGCTGTGGTAAATGATACATCTTCTGGAATGCTTCTGGAAGAGAAGCTTCTGGAAGAGAAGCGTGATGATGGTTTTTGCGATGGAGGAGGCGTCTCCGTAAGGGGACAGTTTACGTGATGGATCTGCGCGCTCCGTCATAAAGTATGGCCCGGTCCGTCACATCGCGACTTGGAGTGTGTAATTGAGATGCGCTGGTATTCATGAGGACTGTGTAAGTATGGGATACACATGAATCAAGTTCCAAATGGAGCACGCTCGCACAATGGTTTACAAGCGCGCATACACACAGACCTCTGTGGACTCTCGGCATTTCCTAATCACTGCCGAGTGACAGGCAGGGCCGCGCCAGCAGATTTGAGTTATGTCACATAGAGGAGCGTTCCAATGAGGACGGATGTGATTGCACTTTGGATCAGATGGAGATGTGCAAGAGTAATGTAACATCAGTCAGATCAGATATGAGTACTTAGTATTTGACATTTCAGGCGACAACGTGGGGCTCTTGTTAAAGATTGCCCTCCCTTCTGTGCCAGTGATTTGTCAGAGACATGGTGGCAACACAGTGATTAAAACATTGGGCTGTTCACCAATGTCTAAAGCTGCTGAATCAGCAAGTGGAAGTCAGTTTCACACTGAAATCGATCTTCTGCCATCGAAAACGAGCGGTCATTCCAGGCCAGGAAAACATTTGAGTCTAGAAGGGGTTTATTTTATAGCTCATCAATTCAGCTTTTCATTTGTATGAGGAAGATTGTGTAATTTCCTCTTTCAGATAAATAAATCGTCACGCTTTAATGTCACAGAACAAAACGGCTAACTTGACTTGCTTCGGTCGAGGATGAATCAAGACTGCGCGTGTGCACTCATGCTTAACTGGATAAATATGGGTTACATCTACTTTTATCTTTTTTTTAATCTCCTGTCAGCGAGCTGTCTATTCCAGCGTTTACCTCCCCACTCTGCCATTAGAAGTACATCTTGTTTTTGTTTCTCGGTTTTTCACGGAGCATGCACAAACTCTCATTACACTGATATTTCTGAATAAGATCACTACAAACCTGTTTGAAGTTCTACTTCAGTAGGAATGTTTTGCTGTAACGTTGCACACTCACTGCTGTTGGCCCTTTTCTTTAAAGTCCAAATGAACCAGAAGAAGTCTACTAAGGAGACGTTAACTTCAGAGTGTTAACGGCCCCAAAACAAGTTCCCAGAATTGGCTTTAAGTAGTTTCATAAAAGCAGCAAGTGCCAAGCATCACTGTTGCTACAGGGAGTTAAGGAGCAAACCCTGTATCCTTAATGTTAAATTCATTAAAAAATAAAGTGAAGTAGGGCAGCAAGAGCCGAGAATAAATGGAGTTACCAAAAACAAGTGACGGTACCAACCAGTTCTAACCAAGGTGTAACGAGAGGTGTGTCTTGTGAGTCACAGGTGTATCACAAAAAGTAAGGATACGTGTGTTTGGTTGTTTATTTCTTTGTCGTAACAATGCTTCGTTGGAAAGTCTGTTTGTCTGGACATGAATTTCAGAAATGGGCAGCAAAGCGGAGTATGGGGGTTGCGCTCATGAAAAATCTGCCAAATCTTGGGATGGCAGGAGGGTCATGACGGCCCTTTGCTGCCGGGCACCACGTGCACTGGAACTAGGGATAATATTTGGTGAAAATCCACAATGTACAACTGACATTTAATGTGTGCATGTATGCATGCATGTGTATCTATTTGCCTTTTGCATGCTGCTGATCCAGGCCGAAGCGTCGGGAACATGACTGAGTTGTTCTTCATTAAAATGGAGAACTTGTAGCGTTATGGTCCGTACAAGAAAATGGAACGATGCGCATAGCAGCAGGACGCAGCTGATAAAACAACACTCCAGCAAAAATGACCTGGCACACACCCTCACATAAACTCTTTGCCGGGATCAATTCCACACACGCGGTAATGCGGCAGAAAGGCGTGATTAGAGCGGCGATGCATGTGGCTGAGCCCAGCTGCGGCGAGCCAGCCCCTGGATGTGGCATATCAGCCTCTCTGCCTGCTAAATGAAAACCAAATGAAAGGCTCTCGGATGGTGTGAGCGGTTGCGTAAGCGAGGTCCTGGGGATAAGCTGATTACGCGGCAGACTTCCATTTATTCTCCACATCGCTTTAAGAGCCGAGCGGCGTGGCTTAGCGAGGTCTCGCTCTTCTCCAGGACCCAATCTGCTCCTGTGTTTGTTCCACGACTTCCTCTGCTTCTTCTCTTCTCTTAACCCTGTGTGTGTGTGTGTGTGTGTCTGTATGTTGTGCAAATGTCACATGCCATGACTGCGGGAGTCAAAGGCTAAATCTGCTGAGGGTGGCTGTGGCAACAAGGCTGAAACATGCGTGTGCCATTTCTACAGTACACGCATGTTCCTGCACACGCATAGAATGCTTCACATGGCTCGGCTTGAGTTTGCAGCTGTGTAAGTGAAAGCAACCTGACAGCTGGGGGAGGTTACATTGCATTAAATGTTATTTAGCTGACGCGTTTATCCAAAGCGACTTGCAATAAGTGCATTTCAATCGCAGAGATACACACTCCGAGGAACAAACAAGAAAGTGCAATTTCAGCAAATAAGCCGTTTTACAACTTGTTATAGAGGAGAGCCATTATAGAGCCAGTACAATTTAAGTGCTACAATTTGTTAGTGTTTTAATCTGGGTATAATTTGAAGAGGTGTGTCTTTAGTTTGAAGATGTTGAGGCTCTCTGCGGTCCTGATGTCATCAGAGAGCTCGTTCCACCATCTGGGAGCAGGACAGCAAAGAGTCGCCATCTCGCCGAGTGCTTTTCTCTCAGTGAGGGAGGAACAAGCCGCTTGATGCAGATCTGAGTGTGCGGGTTGGGATGTAGGGTTCCACCATGTCATGGATGTAGAGTGGACCCGATCCATTCACAGCATGGTACGTCAGTACCAATGTTTTGAGCTGGATGCGGGCAGCCACTGGTAACCAGTGAAGAGAACGGAGAAGTGGTGTGGGAGTATTTCGGAAGGTTGAAGGTCTGGATGAGCTGCAGTGGTCGTATGGCGGTACCTGGGAGACCCGCCAGGAGAGAGTTACAGTAGTCAAGGCGGGAGATGACAAGAGCCTGAATCAGTACCTGTGCCGCCTTCTGAGTGAGAAGGGGTTGTATTCTCCTGATGTTGTAGAGCGTGTGTCTACAGGATCGTGTTGTCGCCGTGATGTTGGCAGTCAGGGAGAGTTGGGAGTCAAGTGTCACGCCGAGGTTCCAAGCAGTCAGAGTGGGCGTCAACACTAAGTTAACAGTCGGGTCCTGGGTCAGAATCTTTTCCGTGAAATCCAAGTAGTGCAGTCTTGTCGGGGTTGATCTTAAGGCGGTGAGTGGTTATCCAAGTGGCGGCGCGTGTCCCGTGTGCCACGCTCGCGCCCACTTGTGTGGTTCAGCGGCTACAGCGACACGAGGTCACGGTCGGTGTCACATGAGAAGAAGTGCCATTCGAAGGAAGCTTTGGGAACGCATGCAAAGAGGGACAAGGCAGAGGGGCTGATGGGGAAAGTGACTGGAAATTATCTCAACAGGTGGTAGCAGCTTGTCTGGCCATTCCTGGGGTGTGTGTGTGTGTCTGTGTGTGTGTCTGTGTGTGTGTGTGAGACACACACAGGGGCTCTTATTGTTTAGCTAATCCCCCGCTGAGGCCACAGCGTGTAAACTGAACAACTGTGTTCCCCATGTGAGCGACTTGCAGGAAGCACCAACCCGCGCACGGTTCAGGAGCAAAGCCTACATTTTACCGTGGTCTTCTGGAGCAGTCGGGTCTCGTTGCACCATCTGTAAATATGCTCACACAAGCTCACGTTAAAAGAGGAAAATGCAATCTTTCCATATATTTTTTATCTATTTGTTTTGTTCAGACTACCTCAGTTACCACTCTCTCATTGTGCCAAGAGGTTCTGTTCATTTCTCCCCCTCCCATCTGCCGCAACTCTTCTTATCTATAATAGATAGCTCTGCTATGCTCAATTTATTTCACTGAACACAGTGTGTAACAACAGTTAATAAATAGATAAATCTAAAGGAAAAGAAAATCATCTCTGTTGTGTTCATGGCACAAATGGCGAGTTTGTTATTTCCCAAATCAAATATTTACTAGGGGTTCAATATCCATTTGTATTTTCCTGTATCTCACCTTTTGCTGTCTGGATGCAACACTTCAAAAAACTTGAGTAAAGTATGAAATAGAAAAGTGTTTCCATGTGCCCCTAGAACTTAGTCTTTATGTAATCCACACCCCCGAATGGTGAATACAGTTTCCAAATAAAATGTGATGAGTACAGTCTAATTTTTGCAATTTCTTTCTTGCAAAAATAATTTTATAATAAATACATTTTTATGTAACATTTTTATTCAAATATAATTGAGTAGAAAGCTTGCTTGTGATTCATTACCTTGCAGGGGGAAATGGACTATATGTTTATGTTTTTTCCCCATGGTTTGTCATATCCTCTTCAAGCAGGTTGACGGCACCGGCAGACGGAGGTTCAGGCTGTCTGTTCCAGAAAATAAAAGTGTTCTTTTTGTTCTGTTAAGGAATTGCTTGGTTTCCTCGATGCTCAATCCCAAAGAAAACATTTTGTTTTCATGCAAACGGTGGTTATCCACTGGTGAACAGAAACAATGTAGTTCCAGCCACGCATGTGGTTTTGAATGTTGGTTTGGTTGTGCAGTAACGGGACCTTGAGAAGTCTGGTGAGATATTGCAAATATAGTACAATGACGGTTAGCCGCCAAACGCCCTCTTTTTCTGCTGATTTCTACAAAATCAAACCAAATAGACACAAAGAAAACAAGACATCAAGGGATAAAAACAGCTTCGGGGATTGAAGCCCAATAGTTAGCAGTGCTAATGATTTAATAGACATTGTGAACACTTCATAAAAGGATAAGGCAATTGGGGGGAGCATCCCTTCTAAAGGAAATGGCAATTGGCTTCCCAGAGAGGGTGAGGAGGACGATAGGGGCGAGGAGGTCATCGGTGTGCAGGCCGGCGAGCCCGGGACCTCAACAATGGAGCAATGGAGGACATTGAGCGGCTCGAATGAACTCGTACCACCATCACCGCTGTTATCATGGCGCAGTCCCCCACCACCCTCCTCCCATCATGCTCCTACAGCACATTTACTCCTCCAGCTTTCTCTGTCCTCCGCATCTCGCCACCACCTCTGTATCGTGGCCGCTGTTCCCCCTCAACTGCTTGATAAGCCCCCGTCTGCCCTCCTTCTCCACAAAGCCCCCTGTTATCACCCGCAGCGCCAGGCCATTACCAGAAATGCAGCAGCAGCACTTTCACCGTTTTTTTCTGCAGCTGTCAATGTTTCTTTGTGATTAGGTACTAACGGCGGGCATTGTGGCGCTGAAGGTCACCATCATGGTTGTTGGCTGCCTGTGTCTTTGCAGTCATACCTGACAAAAGCGGTACAACCAAATGTGCAATAACACCTTTTTTAGGCACTTCAAGTACTCCCAGAATTTTATAACTCCATCACTTTATTGAATTGATCAACTCCTCTTTGCTGATAGCAGCTTGTCAACCGAATCATTTGTCATAATGTTCTTTCTCACTTCTTAAAACTAAAATGCTGAGCATAAATCAACCCCAATCATTCCATTATTGCCTAAAAGTTCCTGAAAGTAATCCCTTTTACATTTAGTTCTGCAGTAAACACTCTGCATTCAGAGCTAAATGTTCAGAGATGCGGCCTGTAACGTCCCAACGCGGTTGTAATTGTTCTGTTCCGTGAAAAGCAATTAAAAAGAGCCAATGAGGGCAGTTGTAGCTTCATCAGCAGAATGCTGGATTGCATGTATCACCGTGTATTGCATGTACAACTGTAATGAGCACATTAATCCGCAGCACCCCACCAGACGCACCTCTCCGTGTAGAAACGTACTTTTAGACCACGTGCCACCTACTGGAATCAGAATCCAATTGAGATCACTGACTCCTTTCTGAAATGTGTTTTTATGAGGTTTGACCTCTTTGTCATTTGAATGAATGCAGGTAAGCAGACATAATCTTGTTCATTATTCTGCCATCTAATCCCGACGGGCGACTCCCTACTGTGGCGGATGTTTACACGTTGGAGAGGAAGGGGCTTCAGAATGTTCATCTAACCTCAATGGATTTAGGCATTGTGTTATTGTATTCAATTCATGAATAGATACATATTTTACTATCTTTTCTCATGGGACCATCTGTCGTCACGTGAGCAAAATGTCCTGCAAACGCAAACATCTTCCTCTGCTGTGAAAGGAAGATCAAATAGCAGGCCAAAAACTTTATATTAATATTAATTTATTTCAATTAAAAAGGTTTAAATGGGGGAAATGAATTGTGAAATGGAAACCAATTGCTAAATGTAAAAACAACGTTTTTAAATATTTAACTTTTGTTTTTAAAATGTAATTGCTGACAAAGAATGGAAAGCCAAAAGAAGAAAAATTATATTCAAGCATCGATGACCCAAAATGAGTAAATAGTCAGTAAAATTTCTGATAATCTGTTACTAAAGATTCCTAATTAAACACTGAAGAGAGCTTACACACATTTATGATGGTTTGCTCCAGACTCCCCAGAGACCACCTGCACCTGGCTGCCACGGCTTCAATGCCAGAGTTACGTGGCATCACTTCACCTGACAATAGATGACTAAGACTTTCTAATCAAAGTCTGCAGCGCAGACAGCGTGAACAAAACCAGGACGCAGCTCCTCCAGTTTCCCTTCTTTTCTCTGGTCTTATCCTGCATCTGTTATAGTGTGTGTGTGTGTGTGTAATATATATATATATATATATATATATATGAGAGGATACTGCATGACGGTGGCTCCACAGTGGAAAACGCTTTGCAGAGCATTATCTCCAGGCCCATCATTACCAGCAGTACGCCGTTTACAGAATCCTCGTGTCAGAGTGCAGCAGAAACCAAACGTACTGTACAACAACAATGCAGGACCTTTTTTTCGTGCCGCTCTTCTTCGTTATAAGTTAACTTGGCATCTCGATAATGCTTTGCCGTACTAATGATACAGTCAGCAGCTGTAAGTACGTAAACTTGTTTTTCCTACTCCCGCAGAAGTATGAGGTGACCTTGAACACGAGGATTGGAGAGTGATGTTCCCTATTAGGACCGTATCATGCTGCTCCCATGACAACCTCGAGGTTACCCAACAAATTCAAATGTGGCTCATGGCAGGAATCCAGGGTTCGTCACACAATCATTCATGTGCCCCAAAGCAATGGAGTTTGTTCGGGGGAAAAAACTTGCGAGACAGTGGTATTAGATTAGGGTTAGTAAGATAGACTAAAAGGCTAATGAGGAAACAGGAAATGACCCATATGACCCTCTGCAGGACCACTGCTGAATAATCCAAGACTTGACCAAGCTCTGAGGGAGAAGCATGTGATTGGAGCAGTTGTTTGAGGACATGAGGTTTTCTGACATGACATTTATTTAAAAAATTTTTTTTTTTCAGTTATCGCTCAATCCACCCTCGCTCTCTGTGGTGTCGAGCAGATTTCTCAATTATTTTGTTTATCCCTCAAAGGGAAAGAGGCCATTCAAATCATCTTCTAACCCTGCTTCCAAAATTTCTCCCTACAGATGTCATCTGAAATATCATGGCAAATGATGCAGGATGTTGTAGAGAAACTGTGATAAAGTTATTCTCTGCTGCCAATATGGCCCCTTAACAATTCTAATGTTCATTATCGTATTTTCCCTCAGCTAAATATTTATATACGAGCAGATCTCGTACGAATATGTCAAAGCTGCATCAGCCTGGAAATTCCCAACGGGGTGCGTCGTGTAACGTCACCTTTGCTATACAGATCCAACACTTCGCCTCCTTCACTCCTTTCATCCTCTCCTCATCTGACTCTGATCTTCCTGGCTTACTTTATTCAGGGAGGTCTCTGAGTGATGGGGGTCTTTTGTGGAAAGAACGGATCTGAAGATAAAAGGCCATTCGGAAACGCCAGTGACTCAGCCGAGGCGCTGTCAAATAATTTGGGACGACACCTCTCGTCAGACGCTACCTGCTCCCCCCCCCCCCCTGCCAGTTCAGATAAGTAAGTTGACCACTGACGAAGCTGTGACGTTACTTTCCTTGCAATCCTTAGAGAGGGAGGTGAACCACATGAATCTTTCTAACGGACATCCATCTGAGCTCTTTTCTTTCCTCCTCCCTCCTTTAATCAGCTCTTGGTGTGCTTATTCAGAGTGAGTGATTGCCTGTAATGTGCTCTGGCACAGAGCGGCCGGAGCCCAGGTCCTCATTTAAAACCATAGATCTTGTCCCACCGCCATATCGCTAGCTCTCTAGGTGTGAGTGATGATCTCCATATGCCCATGCTTACCCCCCCCCCCCCCCCCCCTTTTTCACCAGCGAGGCTCAGCGTATTAGTCATGCCTGCATGCCATTATCACCATGTGTCAAGCGCACACCTGGTGTGTGTCTGTCTTTAGTGTGTGTGCCCCGTTGCTGTCGCCTCATTGCCTTGCTGGCTCACTGACTCACCTTAGTCGTGTCAGCTCTTTGCCACAGCTGCTCACTGGTTGTTTACAGGAACACTGTCTGCACCGCTCAACTCCCCAGGGCTGCACCTCCTGACACACAAGTGTCACAATACAAATGTCCAACACACTTGGCAAAAAATGGTTCTGATTCTGATACCATGGTGCACATTGGTGGCCTGGACTTGGAGGAAAGACATGGACACAAAAAGGTGCTTCAAATAAACTGTGCTTCCTACCAGACTCATTGTCTACTTCTCACTTTAGCTAAGTGGACCTAATATAATGGCAATTTGTGGTCTTTGCGATAGACGTGATACAAACGCATAACTTTGAATCCTTTAGAAGTGATGCTCCCCCCAAATGTGTCTTGTGGGTATCAAAGAGAAGCTGCCTCTTCAAAGAGAGTGGGTTTCATCTTGAATAAATGTTGTTAGACTGCTGCTGCAGTCCTCCTCCATCACTATCTGATTCTCAAGTATGACCTATGCTTTCAAACAAAACGCAGCTGATATATATTTTTTATATTTTTATTATTTGGCTGCTTTAGGTTTCTTCCTAATGCATTATTCCCCATTTCTCACAAATTCCCCAATTCTGATCTTGTCTTTCCTCCTCACGAATTACTTCAACATTTTACCTTATATAATTCACAACATGCTATGGAACTCTGATTTTATTTCGTTAGTGTTAAACCTAATGATTCTATTGAGGGGCTAGAAATCTCTCTGATTCAGATGCGTGAGGTTATGAGGCAGGGATTCAACAGTTCGATGTTCACCTGGAGCAGAAAGAGACGCATCACTTTGTCCCGCCCAAACGGTCCAGAGTGTGTCACAGTGTCTTTTCGCCTTCCGAGAGCTTCATTCTCAGCAGCGTCAGACATCGCGTCGCCTTAATCACCCACCCCTTAAAACTCGGGAGGGAGAAAGGGCTGAAACGGGCACACTTACAAAACTGGAGAAAAAAAACAATAGGAAAGCAGTCTATGCTGCGAAGCAGGCAAAAGGATTGCATCGAACTATTCCCCACTTGCCAATATTTCCCAAACCCTCCGGAGTCAAATTACCATTGCTGCTTTTTCAATTTCTTTGTGGCTGCATTGCTTTCTGATGGTGTCCAGGCTCCTTTTCAGTGTGAAGGCAGAGCCGAGCCAGTCACAAACTCATCTATACAAACACACAGTTAAAACCAGAGTTAGTGTCTGGTGGAAGGCCAACAAGTGGACTGTTATGGGATCAATCGGAGCGCACAATGGAATCTACGGCTTATAAGCACACACACACACACACACACACTGACAGACGAACACACACATACTGACAGAAATGGGAAATTGAAGCCAGCACCACCACACCCTGAGAATTTGCAGGGCTTCAGTCCTTGCCAGAGACCACATTTAATGAGACTGCGAGGGACCACTAGCTGCAGAAAGCCTACCTAGAGACACACACACACACACACACAAAAACATTCATTAAGGGCATACAATATTCCCCCAATGGATAATTACTTGTGGCTGCATGCAAATCACTATAGAAACATGCACTGAGGCACAGTGGAATATTCCATGCTATAATTGGTACAGCAGGTGAGTACACAGTGTAAATACTATCATGTCACGGTTAAACCATCTCAATGACAACACTAAGCCGCACTCACAAACACGCAGGCCGCGTGCGTTGTGTTGATAGAAAGGAAAATTGAATCGTACGGATGTATCACTTTATGCGTAATTATGCAGAGACTCTGGGCATGTGTTTGTACACTATCACAATGTCACATGTGTAAGTGGAGCTGTAAATCTCAGGGAAATTTGAAGGTTTTGTTCTCCCTAAAACTAATTGGAACCGTTTTTCACAGAAGAGGCTCTTCTAAAAATGGATGTGTTCTGAGGATCATCCACAGTGACACGGGTGCTGTTAAGGGTGGAGGAACAGCCCACGCTGCACGGCTACATGGGGATTCTCCGAAGCTTTTGAGTCTATAGTGTGTTCATAGGGAAAAAGGAACAAAAGAATGTAAGCTTAAAAGGGTCCAAAAATATGTGCAGTTGGAATGCTGAGAGGAAACCAATGGAGGAGACGCTCACATACGGCTCCAGGAAAGTCAACAACAAGCGAAACCCAACCACAACATTTTTGGGAGAAAAGTTCTATTGCAGCAGCCCTCTAAAAAGTTTGAAAAGTCAATTGTTTTTATCACATACTGGTAGTATGAAACGGTTCACTACAGTGGTGTTGATTGACTTTGTTTGAACGGTATAATATAAAGAGTATATTTAACCCTGTATGGAGCTTTTATTTGAAATGAAATTATAACCCTCTAGAAAGAGAAACCGCTGTTGACTTTGGAAAAAGCCACTTTAACTGGAACAAAAAGCCTTTCTGCTTTATTTTGACGAGGTGTATTGCACTGTTCTAAGTCCCGCCTCTCACGCGCACACTGGCCAATTATCATCCAGTGCCAGTTAACATATGTGTGTTAATGAATGTGCATACATCCAGTAGCTTTAAATGGAGGCCTTAGCGACGGGGCAAAGGTTCATTTGTTTGGGCTGGCGAGTGGGTGCCTGAGAAAGAGGAAGCCACTTGCTTACAGAGGAAAGAGTCAGTTTAGGCGATGGCCTATCACAGACTCCTTCTACGGAGCTGCAAAAATTCCATTTCAAATCAGACCATGAAACTACGGTTAATCGCACTTCTGAACCCTTTCGGCTTCATTCCCGCCCTTTGCCGTGCGTCTTGCTACCGGGCGTCTCGCCTTTGCCGTTACCTCTCTCTCGCTGCCTTTTATGTTTTGCGATTTTTCCGATTCCCGGCCCCCGAAGTCCTCCCCGGGACTCGGGCGCTCAGCCACGACGGTGAGCAGTGTTTCAATCTGTCTCTTCTCGTCCTGAAGAAGCCACCGTCTGGATTCTCCCTACGGGCAGATTGGGAGAGCGAGATAAAGAGGGGAGGGGGGAGAGAGGACCGTGCAGACGGATGGGGGTGGATGACAAATGGCGAGAGTCAGGAAATGGTTTCACACAAAGGCAGAATTATTCATAAAGCACCTAATTGTTACAATCTTGAATATTCGTATTCTGTAGCTCTTTAAATCACTGACTGTATCCAGGAGCGGAAGCTTTAAATTCAGCACCACCCCAAAGCTGCTCCGCCTGAATGACATGACATGAGATCAAGTCGAAACGGCAAAACACGCCCCAGAATATGATTAGGAGTGCTCTGGAGGCATGGGGGGTTACGACCCAAAAAAGAATAGCCTGGTAACTTTCAAGTCCCAACTGTTCGACTCCCAAAGGGTTTTCCCTCCAAACCGTAGATCTGCTCGCTGACTTCTCTGCTGGGTCTCTGGGTCTTGTTTTCACCACATTGCTCTCCGTTGTACATTTTCGCCTCTCTGTGTGTGTGTGTGTGTGTGTGTGTGTAACGTTGGGTAGTCCATCGTAACCCCATCCCCGTCTCCTCCTTACATACCTGAATAATAACATACATTGGGAGGGAAAGTAGAGCAGCCACGGAGGCTGTGACCTGGCTGTCTGCCTGGGGTCGCGACCTCTGTGTGACTTCAACTGGAGATCTAAACATAACTCTCGGTGGCGCCTTGTGAGGAGGGGGAGAAAAAGAAAAGGGACTTGGTGTAGCACATCGTCAGACGGTGAAGGGGAGCGTCTGTCGTGGGTGGTATTTTTAACCATGATGCCTCAAATAATAAAAACGCAAAAGTTGTGCCTGACTACAAAAGGCTGTTCTACGGCAACACCCTTTGCTGCCTTTTGAAGACTATAGCCTTTAAAAAACCCGGAATGATGTCACTGTCACATCAATGATCTGCCTTTAACTCGCTCATCCTCCCACAGCTCCGCCTTCTGAAGACCGACTCATGACTCGCCGATGATGGTTGAATCTTCACGATGGCCCGGGCTCTGCTTGTTTCCTTGGCTCCAGCCTGTTTGAACTCTGACCTACGTGACATCGGGGCACTCTGTCAGCACCAGCTGTTGGGGTAAATATTTATTGCTTATCAAATGAAAGGAGGTTGGTTCTATTTGAGAGTTCTGGTTCTATTTGCTATTTATTTGGTCCGTGTGTCTAAAACAGCCTCTGTTAGCCCGACACATGGTCCAGGAAGACAAACAGTGTTGTTAATTTGTTTGTATCCCACTGGTATTGGATCGATAAATAATAGATCCAGCCATCAGTGAGGAAATGAGTATCAAAGTATTTTTTTTGTTTTTGAGGTTTTAAGTGACCGTTACGTTTTTCCTGACGAGCTTTCCCCCAAATAATGCTGGTCCTCCACCAGAAAGCCCTTTGTTGCTTTGCTGGCAGTGTATGTACAGTGGATACGGTTTGATGGGATTTTGCAGTATTCACAGCAGAATAAACAGGTTGCTACCGAATGTAGAAAGTGAACCACAGCATGAAAGTAGCAAACCTGTAAAACCTAAACAAGCAGCTGACAGGACCCGAGTTCTTTTTTCTTTGTCAATTTAACATTATTAAGTGCAGCTTTAACCGTATAAGGTAAGTGGCCTTCTGTTTTTTTTGTTATTTAGGAAAGCGATAAAGAGCCACTTTGTTGCATTGTGGTAGGAGGACAGGCTATAAATGCACATCAAACTGGTTGGTGCAGCTCATGGCCACCTCAAAAGTAGAAAAAAGTACTTTACCAAAAGAATGTGTATAATGTGCTGCAAGGCCTTGTCCTTCTCACCACACAGCAGTAACAATATACTCTCAGCCGCATTGTTCAATTCCAGTGATCATCTTTTCCTAAAACCACGCGGAAGCGCACCCCCCCCCCCCCCCCCCCACCCCCCCCCCCCCCCCCTCCCCTCCACAGCATCCTTCCATCAACATCCTCTCTTCCTGGAATTCAATTCAATTCAATTCATTTTATTTTGTATAGCCCAAAATCGCAAATTACAAATTTGCCTCAGAGGGCTTTACAGTCTGTACACATGCAACATCCTCTGTCCCGAAACACTCACATCGGCACAGGAAAAACTCCCCAAAATATGAAAAAAACCCTTCAATGGGGAAAAAAGGGAAGAAACCTTAGGGAGAACGTCAGAGGAGGGATCCCTCTCCCGGGATGGACAGACTGCAATGGATGTCATGTGTACAGAATCAACAATGTAAAAGATGTACAATACATTCAATTTCTCTAACTGAAATGATACAAGTAATTGCAAGTAGCAGAAGAGGTGTACGGCAGGACCACTGCAGGGACAACCTCCATCAGATCGAACCACCATCCACAGAGGCTTCTGTGGGGAGGGAGAGCAGAAAGATGTTGGTTTTTGATGACAGTAATATGAATCATATTTAAAGTAATGATGATGGCAGTAGCAGGTGTCAGCAGAGCCATGAGCCAGGAGTCAGAACCGGGGTCCGCACGAAACTATGATCCACGGAGACCTGCTAGGCGAGAAAGCACAAAAAACTCCCGGAAAGAAGCTTAATTAGTGATGTACATTAATAAAGCATGGATGATTGTGGGAGGAGAGAGTGAGAGTGAGAGAGGGGCTCGGTGTGTCCTAAGAAGTCCCCCGGCAGTCTAAGCCTAGAGCAGCTTAACTAAGGGCTGGTCCAGGCTAACCTGAGCCAGCCCTAACTATAAGCAATATCAAAGAGGAACGTTTTAAGCTTTATCTTAAATGAACTGACCGAGTCTGCCCCCCGGACTGAAAGTGGAAGCTGGTTCCACAAAAGAGGAGCTTGATAACTGAAGGCTCTGGCCCCCATCCTACTTTTTAAAACTCTAGGAACCACAAGTAGCCCAGCATCTATGGAGCGTAGATGCCTTGTAGGACAATACGGTGTAACAAGCTCTTTAAGATAAGACGGTGCCTCACCAGCAAGTGCCTTGTAGGTGAGGAGAAGTACCTTAAATTCTATTCTTGATTTAACAGGAAGCCAGTGCAGAGAAGTTAATACAGGAGTTATATGATCCCATTTCTTAGTTCTTGTTAATACACGTGCTGCAGCATTCTGAATCAGCTGGAGAGGTTTAAGCGATTTACAAGAGCAGCCTGATAACAAAGAATTACAGTAATCCAGTCTAGAAGTAACAAATGCATGAACTAGTTTTTCTGCATCACTTTGAGACAGGAAGTTCCTGATTTTTGATATATTCCGTAGATGAAAAAAGGCAGTCCTTGAAGTCTTCTTTATATGAGAGTTGAAGGACATATCCTGGTCGAAGAGAACTCCAAGATTTCTGACGGTGCTGTTGGATACCAGAGCAATTCCATCCATAGAGACTGTATCACGTGACAGCTGACTTCGAAGGCGCTCTGGGCCTATCATGATAACTTCCGTTTTTTCCGAGTTTAACATCAGGAAGTTGCAGGTCATCCAGGTTTTGAGGTCTCCAAGACAGTCCTGAAGTCTAACAAGTTGGTTGGTGTCTTCTGGCTTGATCGATAGATACAGTTGAGTATCGTCTGCATAACAATGGAAGTTTATGCGGTGTTTTCTGATAACGTCGCCCAAAGGAAGCATGTACAGGGTAAATAGAATCGGTCCAAGCACAGAACCTTGTGGGACTCCGTGACCAACATTCGTGGTCCTCGATGATTCACCGTTCACAAACACAAACTGGGATCGATCCGATAAATAAGATTTAAACCAGCTGAGTGCAGTTCCTTTGATGCCAATCAAGTGTTCCAGTCTCTGCAGCAGGATACGGTGATCGATGGTGTCAAATGCAGCACTGAGGTCCAGCAATACAAGAAAAGATACAAGTCCTTGGTCCGATGCAAGTAGAAGATCATTTGTAATTTTCACCAGTGCCGTTTCTGTGCTGTGATGCATTCGAAATCCTGACTGGAAATCCTCGAACAAAGCATTGTTTTGTAGAAAGTCACATAATTGATTCGCGACAGATTTCTCCAGGATCTTAGCGAGGAAGGGAAGATTAGAGATGGGTCTGTAGTTAGCCAACACCTCTGGAGCTAGGGTAGGTTTCTTCAGAAGAGGTTTAATTACAGCTACCTTGAAGGACTGTGGTACATGTCCTGTCAACAAAGACAGATTCATAATATCCAGTAGGGATGTGCTAATTAACGGAAAAACTTCCTTAAGCAGCTTAGTTGGAATCGGATCCAGGAGACAAGTGGAAGAGTTGGATTTCAAAATTGTAGAAGTCAGTTGATCAAGGTTGATGGAAGAGAAACCATCCAAGTAGGTATCAGGGCCCACGGCTGCGTCCAAGGATCCTACATCCGCGGACGGGTTGGCTCCGGTTGGGGGTAGTAGACCATCAATTTTCTCTTTGATAGTCAGAATCTTATTATTGAAGAAGTTCATAAAGTCGTTACTACTGAGGTCCACAGGAATACACGGCTCGACAGCGCTGTGACTCTCTGTCAGTCTGGCTACAGTGCTGAAGAGAAACCTGGAGTTGTTTTTATTTTTCTCGATTAATGATGAGTAATAAGATGCTCTTGCGTTACGGAGAGCCTTCTTATATGTTTTAACGCTGTCTTGCCAAGTTAGCCTAGATCCTTCTGATTTGGTGGAACGCCATAACCGCTCAAGTTTCCGCACAGTTTGCTTTAGGTTCCGGGTTTGAGAGTTATACCAAGGCGCGAACTTCCTTCTTGTTGCCATTCTTCTTTTGAGGGGAGCAATACCGTCCAGCGCCATTCTCAAAGAGCCTGTGGCAGTATCGACAAGATGGTCGATTTGTGACGGACTGAAGTTTTCACAGGAGTCTTCTGATATCTTGAGACAGGACACTGAACTTAGAGCAGAGGGAATGGTTTCTTTAAATGAGGCTACAGCGGTGTCCGATAAACATCGACTGTAGAAACCCTTGGCAGGAGGAGGAGATTCTGGCAGTAGAAATTCAAAGGTTATCAGACAATGGTCGGACAGGAGAGGGTTCTGTGGAAAGATTGTTAAGTGTTCTATCACAATACCATACACAAGAACCAAGTCGAGGGTGTGGTTAAAACAATGAGTTGGTTTGTTTACAGTCTGACAGAAACCAATTGATTCCAGCAAAGAGAGAAATGAAGTACCAAGGCTGTCGTTATCGACATCCACATGAATGTTAAAGTCACCCACTATAATTACCTTGTCCGTTTTAAGGACCAAACTCGTTAAGAACTGTGAAAATTCACATAAAAATTCAGAATAAGGACCTGGGGCCCTGTACACTATTACAAAGAGAACCGGCTGGATTATTTTCCAGGTTGGTTGTGAAAGACTGAAAGTCAGACTTTCAAATGAGTTATAATCCAGTTTAGGTTTAAGGTTTATTAAAAGGCAGGAGTCATAAATAGCTGCCACTCCACCCCCTCGGCCTGTGCCTCGGGGGATATGAGTATTAACATGACTTGGAGGAGTCGCTTCATTTAAGCTAAAGTACTCCCCATCCGATAGCCATGTTTCAGTAAGACAGAAAATATCAACATGGTTGTCAGATATTAGTTCATTTACTAAAACAGCTTTAGAGCACAGAGATCTAATATTCAAAAGACCCCCTTTAATTCTCCTAGTTTGTTGCACAGTTGTATTGTTACATTTAACTTTGATTAAGTTATTAAATATAACTCCTCGGTTGTTTACCTTTAACTTAAATAACGGTGTCCGTGGGGCAGAAACAGTTTCTATAGAGTTAATTACGCTGAGTGACTGCTCGGAATGAAGCGCAGAGAAGTGTGTAAGACTGCGACTCTGCTTCCTGGTCTGAACTCTGGGTCATGGATTAAGTCCATTAAGAAACTGGGTCAGGTTCTTAGAAATGAGTTGAGCTCCATCCAAAGTTGGATGGATGCCGTCCCTCCTAATCAGACCAGGCACTCCCCAAAACGTTTTCCAGTGATCAACGAAGCCCACATTATTTACTGGGCACCACCTCGACAACCAGCGGCGGAATGACGACATGCGGCTATACATGTCGTCACTGATCAAGTTTGGGAGGGGGCCAGAGAAAACTACGGTGTCCGACATTGTTTTAGCGTATGTACACACCGATTCCACGTTAACTTTTGTGACTTCCGAGTGGCGTAACCGGGAGTCATTACCGCCGACATGTATTACAATCTTACTGTATTTACGTTTATCCTTAGCCAGCAGTTTAAGATAAGACTCAATGTCGCCCGCTCTGGCCCCGGGGATACAAGTGACTATGGCCCCTGGTTTCGCTAACTTCACGTTCCTCAGAATGGAGCTACCTATAACCAGAGTTGGCTTCTCAGCGGGTGTGTCGCTGAGTGGGGAGAATCGGTTTGAAACGTGAAGTGGTTGGTGGTTAACCGTGTGCTTCGACTTAGACTTATGCTTATTCCGGACAGTCACCCAGCCTCCCGGCCGCTCGGGGGTTGCCGGGGGACGGTTAGCAGGAGCAAACGATACGTCTATGTGGTCCGCACCGACTATAGGAGATGGCTGGTTAACAGCGGCTACCTCCATGGTGCGGAGCCGTGCTTCTAACTCACTAAGCCTCGCCTCCAAGCGATCAAATATACTGCACTTCTTACATGTACCATTATCCGTAAGGGAGGCAGAGGAATAGCTAAACATGTGACACACCGAGCAAGAGAGAGCAGGGGAGGTAGGGAGGGAAGACATCACAATGTTAGCTGCTAAGCTAATGCTAAAAGAGGTAGCGCTAACGCTAAACAACGTCTAAGCAACTATTCGTTTAAACGACAAAGTGCTGGACGGTGAGGCGTTTAACAACGTCTCACGTAGATAATTCGCCGCTTGTACTGACAATATCACGACAGAATCAACTTGGTATCGCTAGAGCTCTGAAAAAGTTCAAGACATCAAACACGCTGTCGACAGGAAGTGACGCAACAGACTCACCGCCTCCTTGACAGAATTAATTAACCACTTCTCCACTGAGAAGACCAATGACCAATGTCCCTTTGACATTGACAGACCAGAGTGGAATGCTGTCCACAACTGTCCAATTCAATCGATTAAATTCTCTCGCTCTGATTGGAGCACATAATATAAACAGTGAAGACCATCATTGTTACCAGCTTTTACTCCACATCCATCCCCCTTGCCGTGGCTATTTAACAACCGTGGCGGTTTTATGACCGTCCCTGCCCTGTAATGGGCCTCTCATTGTTAAGAGGCCATGTGGCCTCGGGCTAGTGAAGATTGGGGAGGTGCTTTTAAAAGATGGATCTCGTGGTTTTGTGCAGGTAATGTAATATTCTAAACGTGCGTTTGTGAAAATGTCACCTGGAGCGGCACTGGGTGTGTTCCAGCCTCACTTTGTACCCACAAGTAAGAAATCATGAGGAGTAATTTAAAACCATATTTTAGGGGGATGTATTCATCTTGGCAGCTAAGGGCTGCTGTTAAATATAATACTGCTATGATAAGAAATGAGGCGAATTTGGTTTATTGCTCAATTAAAACATGATGGAAGCTAAGCTACATGCTATAGCTCCATGTGTTGCCGCCCTTGACAAAGCGCAAAGACATTCAGAGCACCAGAGTAAGGCCACTCCATCGATCGGTGCTTTCTCTTCTCTTCCACCCGCTACCTTGCTGAGTGATGCAAACGCTCGGCTCACTGAATATAACTAAAAAAACACTGGCCATCTTGTCCTCTGCAACTTCCACCCTTTTCTCTTACTAAATTCTGTCAGGGTTTTGGGCACTTATTGTCCACTATATTCTCTCAACCGACTCTAGGCAGAAAAACATTTTATTTTTGTTTTTATTGTGCTTCGCCATCTTTTTATGGTATCATTTTGTGTATACTTTATACATTACTCAGACATATTTCTACCATTAGTGTGTTTTGCAACTGCCCGGTGCCAAACCTCACTTCTCTGGCTAGAACCGAAAAACACCCAGATGCAGCCGTGTGTGTCAAATGATTGGACCTGCTGCTGCTGTCCCACGAGACACTGGACTCTCAGCACAGAACAGGTGAGGGAAGATTTAGAGTGCGAGGTCTTGTAGGTTCAGCTTTGTGTGTCTGTGTGCATGTGTAAAAACCATAAAGCAGCAACATAAAGTTTGTGGGCTTTTGTTTTTGCTTTAAGAGGTCACCTGCTATAAATTAGTTCTATTTTCTGACATTGTATAAGCTAAACGACATTAACGAGAATGATCATTAATAAATGCTCATACGTGGGCAGCAGCAACAAGCAACAAAGGTGCCGTAGATGTTTAAACCAGTGATTCTCAACTAGTGGGTTGCGACCCACTAGTTAGAATTAGAATTAATGAATTAAAAAAAATCCTCCTGTGATTTTATTTTGAAGGGACTTTTGGAGTGTCGTTTTTTTGCGGCTCGTCCATGTTTTCAGCAGCGTGTGCCAGGTCGGGTCAAACCATTCTGATGTGGGGGAGACATTGGGTTTTTAGGATAATTAAACATCCCGAATATGAAATTCAGCTTATGAACTTGATTTTGAATAAATTGGGTTGCGGCTTGTCATTAAGGGGGGATGGTGGGTTCCAGAGCGAGACCAGTTGAGAACCACTGGTTTAAACTACTTATTAACGCATGCCAATGTTTCTCTACTATTGGATAAAGACAGTTTATCTGTTATTCAGGAGAAAATAAGCGTATCATCCTCAGTTGGAATGCAGTAGATGCTTCATGTATATCAAATATGACTTTAAAATCTATTCCATAGTTTAGCAGCTACCATCGGGTGAATTCGCTAACCAGACTGAGTCAGGCACAATCTGTGGGGGGGGGGGGGGGGGTTCGGGGGCTGTCCAGATGTCAAAGAGAATCACGGAATCTTCTAAAGCAGCCCACATGGCTCGGCATTCAGCGGGTCTATTTACCCCTCTAAGTGAGCTGGAAAGTGTCTGTCATTAATAACTCTGGATTGTTTTGTCTGTGAGCCGTCTGCCCGACCCGTCGCAGCCGCTGCTTCGCCGAGAAAGGAAAAGGGCATCGATCTGTACATCGCGCGCCAAACAATTGGCGCATATGACGCTTGCAATCGGTGCCCTGCCGCTGCTCCGGAGAGGTCTGAAGGATTGAATGTCACCGGTTGAACTTTGCAGTGTCATGGTGAGCGAGGTAAATCACATGGAGGGGGGGTTGCTGTTGGGAAGGGAATCCTTCCAACAGTATCTGTACTTCTCTGCGGTTCCACACGTGATCGTTTGTTTCTAACCGCCGCAGTGGGAGGCTTTTGAGATTAACATGCCTTCTTTTGATTATAGCGTTTGCGTATGCACAAACAGACCAGGAGATGTTCCATCTATGAATGACCTCCCTGCTCTAATCTGCCCCCACCCGCGCTGAGATGTAGGCTTACTGCGGCGGAAGGGGCCGGCTTACACTGAGATGGGTATTGTTAGTTTCGCACAACTGGCTTTAGTGTTTTCAGTAGCAGAGAGTTGAGTCGGAGTGTGGCGCCGCTGTCATTGGAGGAACTTCACGTTTCAGACGCAGGGTCCTCAAAGGGCCAGCACCTTCCCCCCCGTATTCACCCTACCAATTTTAGCTTTGATTTTGGTCTCCACTAACTTCTGGGAACAATGTGTTTCAAAGCACTACGTTTCCCCAGTTAGTTGATAAATGTGTCTGCCGTTCAGTTGTGGCCGTTATTGTACTGTAGAGCTTTGGTGGCCGCAGAGCCACTGCTAATAACCAGTCTGCTGAAAAATGAATGTTGAAAGCAGGTGAAATGTTTTATCCTAAAACCGTAGTCTGGTTGGTTCCAGACTTTATAACCATGTTCTTACAATGTGGGCAACTTCAAGTGCTCAGACTGAGGATTGGCCAACAAAAGGAGGTCATTGAGAGTCTACCCTTCCTAATAGAAGGCAGAGCTCCAGACACAACATGTCTGCCTCCAGCAATCAGTGATGCCTGTGCGTGCAACTTGTCTGAGTCAGAACTCTCACTTTCTGTGTGTGTGTGTGTGTGTGTGCGCTTGAAACAGAGCTATATAAAAGTCCCCTGGGAGCCCATTGGTTTCCTTTGTCAGATCTCACACCCCCATGGGAGCTCAGAGGCTTTATAATTAAACCTAACCCTGTATCATACTCACACACACACACACACGTGTCCCATATTGCTGTATAGATCTGCTCCTCGCCGCCTCCTCCAATCGACACCCCTAGGAGGGATGCCAAGGGGCCTATGTGCGCCTGCCTTTTCATTCACTCAATGTGTTACATTGATAAAATGACCAACATACACTCAAATGCAACTCTGTCACTTCCAATTTCCTGCCAGCTCACTGACCAACTGATGAGGGGGAGTACTGTGAGAAAACCAGTGCGCTCTGTGGCTTCCAGAATACGGAGAGTGAAAGCAACCGATTCAAGATCAGGGTCATTTGTTAATTAACTGAAGTTATTATGGGATCCATCATGGCAGGAAACCATAAAATAGCATTTCAGCATTTGCGATGAGTATATAAATAGATCTTATTCTCAATTACGCAATGAAGAAAGTAGTCACTGACACTATGTATATTGGAAATATACTAATATATAGATAATATACACTCACCGGCCACTTTATTAGGTACACCTGTCCAACTGATTGTTAACACTTAATTTCTAAGCAGCCAATCACATGGCGGCAACTCAGTGCATTTAGGCATGTAGACATTGTCAAGACAATCTCCTGCAGTTCAAACCGAGCATCAGTATGGGGAAGAAAGGTGATTTGAGTGACTTTGAACGTGGCATGATTGTTGGTGCCAGAAGGGCTGGTCTGAGTATTTCAGAAACTGCTAATCTACTGGGATTTTCACGCACAACCATCTCTAGGTGTGGTGGCGGGCGTGGTTTCGGCTCGGCTGCAGGGGGGAGAGAGGGGGAGTGGCTCGGGGAACCGTGCCAGGTGAGGGCAGTTAGAACCAGCTGCCAATAATTAACTAATGTGTGTGTGTGTGTGTGCTCCCCCCGAGATATAATACAGGGAGGCGGCGAGCAAAGGAGAGCGGGAGTACGAGCGAGCTGAACGCCGGCGCGTTGTTTGAAACAGGACGCAATAAAAGTGTATTTAAAACCCGCCACCCTGGTGTCCCGTGCCTCTGTCCGGAGCCCGAGCTACCCACACAGTACACTAGGGTTTACAGAGAATGGTCCGAAAAAGAAAAAACATCCAGTGAGCGGCAGTTCTGTGGGCGGAAACGCCTTGTTGATGCCAGAGGTCAGAGGAGAATGGCCAGACTGGTTCGAGCTGATAGAAGGGCAACAGTGACTCAAATAACCACCCGTTACAACCAAGGTGGGCATAAGAGCATCTCTGAACGCACAGTACGTCCAACTTTGAGGCAGATGGGCTACAGCAGCAGAAGACCACACCGGGTGCCACTCCTTTCAGCTAAGAACAGGAACCTGAGGCTACAATTTGCACAAGCTCATCGAAATTGGACAATAGAAGATTCTGTACACATGACATCCATTGCAGTCTGTCCATCCCGGGAGAGGGATCCCTCCTCTGACGTTCTCCCTAAGGTTTCTTCCCTTTTTTCCCCATTGAAGGGTTTTTTTCATATTTTGGGGAGTTTTTCCTGTGCCGATGTGAGGGTTTCGGGACAGAGGATGTTGCATGTGTACAGACTGTAAAGCCCTCTGAGGCAAATTTGTAATTTGCGATTTTGGGCTATACAAAATAAAATGAATTGAATTGAATTGAATAGAAGATTGGAAAAACGTTGCCTGGTCTGATGAGTCTCGATTTCTGCTGCGACATTCGGATGGTAGGGTCAGAATTTGGCGTCTACAACATGAAAGCATGGATCCATCCTGCCTTGTATCAACGGTTCAGGCTGGTGGTGGTGGTGTCATGGTGTGGGGAATATTTTCTTGGCACTCTTTGGGCCCCTTGCTACCAATTGAGCATCGTTGCAACGCCACAGCCTACCTGAGTATTGTTGCTGACCATGTCCATCCCTTTATGACCACAATGTACCCAACTTCTGATGGCTACTTTCAGCAGGATAATGCGCCATGTCATAAAGCTGGAATCATCTCAGACTGGTTTCTTGAACATGACAATGAGTTCGCTGTACTCAAATGGCCTCCACAATCACCAGATCTCAATTCAATAGAGCATCTTTGGGATGTGGTGGAACGGGAGATTCGCATCATGGATGTGCAGCCGACAAATCTGCGGCAACTGTGTGATGCCATCATGTCAATATGGACCAAACTCCCTGAGGAATGCTTCCAGCACCTTGTTGAATCTATGCCACGAAGAATTGAGGCAGTTCTGAAGGCAAAAGGGGGTCCAACCCGTTACTAGCATGGGGTACCTAATAAAGTGGCCGGTGAGTGTATATCTACAATAACATACATTAATCATTTGATTTTGAAGAGCGAGAGGAACCTGCCTGCTGTGAAACGGGGAGCTTTGATCCCCCAAAGGAGACACGGTCATGAATTCTCCTCCTTATTATTTAACTCTCCTGTCATCCCAGAACGTGTCATCAACACCAGATCATGGCTCAGGCCATTCCCTCATTAGTCCCTCACTATTTAGGTCCCCTCACTTACACTTGTCCTCTGCCAGATGGTCTTGTGTGTTACTGCGCAGATCTCCTGCAATATTGTTCCTGATTGATCGGTTCTGACCCTGTTACCTCGACTTTGGGTTTTTGCCTGCCGAGTTGTGCGAGGGAGCGACTCCACATGCTCTAATGTCCTTTTTGTCAACATTCTAATTAAACTCTGCAACCTTCAGTATTCCTGGATCAATTTTGGCACAAGTGTACTCTGTAGTGAGTTCAGTTCATTGGCCACAAGAAAAAATAAAAGCAATACCGCCCTTATATTTCTACGTGATTTGACTTTGCATCCGTCTCTTTGAGGGGAGGTAGGCTGACACAGCGAGAATAGTGGGAATAGCTTTTTATCAGAAGGTAATATTTTGAGAGCTGCGGAGATCTAATCGGCGTTGAAAAGGCGTATTAAGTCGGTACAAATAGACGGCTGTCTGCTGGGTTTCATGCACGGCGTCCTGCTGCTGGTCCTCACTGGGACGTCGGTTTGGGACGGTGCACTTAATGCAAACGCAGAGCTGAATAATAGAGATTGTTTTGAGGTCTGAATTCCCAACTGGAATGTTCTCAGTGTTGTATAACGTCCACGGCAGCCTCCCCGTGACAGGTGGGTAATCTCAGGAGAAGTGCTCTGACTGTCCATCAAACTGCTGAGCGTCAGCTGGAGTCTGATCCCTCCGGATTCATTTTGAATGTCTTTGTTTTGATTTTAATCTGCTTCATGAAAGCCCCCCCCCCCCTCTCTCCTCCCACATACACACATAATAAAAGCAGCTCATATCCCCATGGCAGCGCGCCCTCCCTCCTGCCTCAGCGGACCGGCCACATCGGGATCGGCCTCAGTCAGTCTCCTCGAGCTGTAATTGCCTCTCCTCTGCTGGTCAGATGAATGATACAGCAGCAACAACAGAGATCCACAGTGGCTTCATCATCTTACTCCTTTCCCTCCGTCTTTACTGCTATTGGTTTAGGATTTGTACTTTTTGGGGGGTTAAAATAGACTAATGTTTTTTCGTTTTGACTGATTGGAAAATGTTTCTTTAGTTGCTAACAATGCTGTAAAGCACAATGTAGTGGTGGAGCACTCTGAATATTTCTATAATCTGATTCAGATTCCCAAACCCTGGGGTCTGGTGCTCCGATACGAGCGCTATAGGACCAGTAACATCACCTCTTTTGTCTGAACCGCTTTGTTCAACGTTGAATTAAAGCCTGATGCTACTTCTGTGTAAAACCGGTTTGTCACGATACCCCCTTGATAGAAGACCTAAAAAGCAGCGAATGGTATTCAAGGTGAAACATGAAGTCTCATTTACAACCTTTCAATCAATGTTGTCATTCGTAGCAAATGGGAAATACACAAAGAGGTAGTTCTCTTCATCTGTGCTCCCATT